>NW_026047617.1:2857859-3156218 GCF_023864345.2 Schistocerca serialis cubense
GCCTCGCGGATTCTGATAAGATATCGCCAGACATTATGTTGAAATGTTGTGCCGGATGTGCTTTTGTTCAACAGTGAGCAAATCGAGCCACCCATCTCTTACAGTTCCTTCGTATTCAACTCGCAGTGCAGAATACTACGCACTCGCTCAGTTCAGATATCTATCAATCAGTCAGCAATTCTTATTCGACAGCCTTGCATTACCGTATCGTGGATATTTGTGGGGGGGTTTACTCTGTGGTGACAGTTTGATGATGGAGCGCACGACGTCTACGGTGTTTGTCTGACCGCGTTTAAATTCATTAATCCAAAAGTAAGCCGTTCTAAATTGCAGTGCAGAATCTGTTTTGATTTTTGGGGCAGTCAACCCTTCAAATAAAAATGTTTGGTAACAACACGAAACTGATTTCTCTGTTTTCAGTTGCAGTCGATACACTAATTCAGGTGGATCTCAATAATAAACCGTAGACTATACATTCTTGAAATTTTTTGTACGGTTCTTGGAATAATAAAGCGTATCAACAGTGAAGACGCAACTAAAATTTTCCTTTTATTCTGTTCGCTAAATCTCAATTTTTGTTGTTCGTTTGCTTCGAGGGTTTATATTTGTTCAGATGACGTAATCTGACTGTAATACAATATCAGGGGACCGCCCCTAGTCATTAGATTCCTCCCAAATTTATGGTATATACGGTGCTCAATCAATGAAACACAGGGGGAGAATCTCCCTATGGCCAAGTGTTCAGAAGAAATTGAATTTTTAGCGCAGGTCGGCCGATGCATCGGCCGTCTGTTAACGTACGTTTCATGTAACGATTGGCACAGCGGAAGGTAATCAAAGAGTCGCAGGGTCGAGTCTTCATATGAAAAGTTACTGGCACTGCAAAACAACCGGAATAATGCACAATGTATCTTGTTTATTAATATTATCATGGAAGGCATGAAAAGGAGACAAAGGAAAATTTGGCACTCCAAATTACTTTCCAAGAAAGAATCGTAGTTAGTCTACAGGACTTAGTACTCCATTCGTTTAATTTTGGCATTTAACAGCGCTCAGCAAATGCACACGCTCACTGTGTTCCCAGTGAGCTAAAATCGGCCAATCCAGAGTGAAAAAGAAATCGTGGACCGAGAAGGCTACATCAAAATATGTTTCATTCAACATCACGGGCTCTTATGACCTCAGTTGTTTCTGCGCCCTCAAACAAATCCTAAAACAAAATTCCACATCACGAACTATCTTCATCAAAATTGGGCGAAATAATTGGTAACACTTTGTTGGCACACTGTGCGATGAATGTAAAAGTTCGTGTGTCTGTAGAACTTTTAGGCAACCATGTAGCCCAATTTGTAAGAAAAAAAAATACTGAGACAATTACTGCATCCCTCTTTTCACGTTGAATATCACCAGAACCCCCCCCCCCCTCCCCCATGAACCATGGACCTTGCCGTAGGTGGGGACGCTTGCGTGCCTCAGCGATACAGATGGCCGTACCATAGGTGCAACCACAACGGAGGGGTATCTGTTGAGAGGCCAGACAAACATGTGGTTCCTGAAGAGGGGCAGCAGCCTTTTCAGTAGTTGCAGGGGCAACAGTCTGGATGATTGACTGATCTGGCCTTGTAACACTAACCAAAACGGCCTTGCTGTGCTGGTACTGCGAACGGCTGAAAGCAAGGGGAAACTACAGCCGTAATTTCTCCCGAGGACATGCAGCTTTACTGTATGATTACATAATGATGGCGTCCTCTAGGGTAAAATATTCCGGAGGTAAAATAGTCCCCCATTCGGATCTCCGGGCGGGGACTACTCAAGAGGACGTTGTTATCAGGAGAAAGAAAACTGGCGTTCTACGGATCGGAGCGTGGAATGTCAGATCCCTTAATCGGGCAGGTAGTTTAGAAAATTTAAAAAGGGAAACGGATAGGTTAAAGTTAGATATAGTGGGAATTAGTGAAGTTCGGTGGCAGGAGGAACAAGACTTTTGGTCAGGTGATTACAGGGTCATAAATACAAAATCAAATAGGGGTAATGCAGGAGTAGGTTTAATAATGAATAAAAAAATAGGAGTGCGGGTTAGCTACTACAAACAGCATAGTGAACGCATTATTGTGGCCAAGATGGACACAAAGCCCATGCCTACTACAGTAGTACAAGTTTATAAGCCAACTAGCTCTGCAGATGAAGAAATTGATGAAATGTATGAGGAGATAAAAGAAATTATTCAGGTAGTGAAGGGAGACGAAAATTTAATAGTCATGGGTGACTGGAATTCGTCAGTAGGAAAAGGTTCATGAATCATGAAAGAAGGTTGTATACCTGGAAGAATCCTGGAGATACTAAAAGGTATCAGATAGATTACATAATGGTAAGACAGAGATTTAGGAACCAGGTTTTAAATTGTAAGACATTTCCAGGGGCAGATGTGGATTCTGACCACAATCTATTGGTTATGAGCTGCAGATTGAAACTGAAGAAACTACAAAAAGGCGGGAATTTAAGGAGATGGGACCTGGATAAATTGAAAGAACCAGAGGTTGTACAGAGTTTCAGGGAGAGCGTAAGGGAACAATTGACAGGAATGGGGGAAAGAAATACGGTAGAAGAAGAATGGGTAGCTTTGAGGGATGAAGTAGTGAAGGCAGCAGAGGATCAAGTAGGTAAAAAGACGAGGGCTAATAGAAATCCTTGGGTAACAGAAGAAATATTGAATTTAATTGATGAAAGGGGAAAATATAAAACCGCAGTAAATGAAGCAGGCAAAAAGGATCACAAACGTCTCAAAAATGAGATCGACAGGAAGTGCAAAATGGCTAAGCAGGGATGGCTAGAGGACAAATGTAAGGCTGTAGAGGCTTGTCTCACTAGGGGTAAGATAGATTCTGCCTACAGGAAAATTAAAGAGACCTTTGGAGAGAAGAGAACCACTTGTATGAATATCAAGAGCTCAGATGGCAACCCAGTTCTAAGCAAAGAAGGGAAGGCAGAAAGGTGGAAGGAGTATATAGACGGTTTATACATGGGCGATGTACTTGAGGAGAATATTATGGAAATGGAAGAGGATGTAGATGAAGATGAAATGGGAGATACGATACTGCGTGAAGAGTTTGACAGAGCACTGAAAGTCCTGAGTCGAAACAAGGCCCCGGGAGTAGACAACATTCCATTAGAACTACTGATGGCCTTGGGAGAGCCAGTCATGACAAAACTCTACCATCTGGTGAGCAAGATGTATGAGACAGGCGAAATTCCCACAGACTTCAAGAAGAATATAATAATTCCAATCCCAAAGAAAGCAGGTGTTGACAGATGTGAAAATTACCGAACTATCAGTTTAATAAGTCGCAGCTGCAAAATACTAACGCGAATTCTTTACAGACGAATGGAAAAACTGGTAGAAACGGACCTCGGGGAAGATCAGTTTGGATTCCGTAGAAATGTTGGAACACTTGAGGCAATACTAACCTTACGACTTATCTTAGAAGAAAGATTAAGAAAAGGCAAGCCTACGTTTCTAGCATTTGTAGACTTAGAGAAAGCTTTTGACAGCGTTAACCGGAATACTCTTTCAAATTCTGAAGGTGGCAGGGGTAAAATACAGGGAACGAAAGGCTATTTACAATTTGTGCAGAAACCAGATGGCAGTTATAAGAGTCGAGGGGCATGAAAGGGAAGCAGTGGTTGGGAAAGGAGAGAGACAGGGTTGTAGCCTCTCCCCGATGTTATTCAATCTGTATATTGAGCAAGCAGTAAAGGAAACAAAAGAAAAATTCGGAGTAGGTATTAAAATTCATGGAGAAGAAGTAAAAACTTTGAGGTTCGCCGATGACATTGTAATTCTGTCAGAGACAGCAAAGGACTTGGAAGAGCAGCGGAACGGAATGGACAGTGTCTTGAAAGGATATAAGATGAACATCAACAAAAGCAAATTGAGGATAATGGAATGTAGTCAAATTAAATCGGGTGATGCTGAGGGGATTAGATTAGGAAATGAGAGACTTAAAGTAGTAAAGGAGTTTTGCTATTTAGGGAGTAAAATAACTGATGATGGTCGAAGTAGAGAGGATATAAAATGTAGACTGGTAATGGCAAGGAAATCGTTTCTGAAGAAGAGAAATTTGTTAACATCAAGTATAGATTTAAGTGTCAGGAAGTCGTTTCTGAAAGTATTTGTATGGAGTGTAGCCATGTATGGAAGTGAAACATGGACGATAACCAGTTTGGACAAGAAGAGAATAGAAGCTTTCGAAATGTGGTGCTACAGAAGAATGCTGAAGATAAGGTGGGTAGATCACGTAACTAATGAGGAGGTATTGAATAGGATTGGGGAGAAGAGAAGTTTGTGGCACAACTTGACTAGAAGAAGGGATCGATTGGTAGGACATGTTTTGAGGCATCAAGGGATCACAAATTTAGCATCGGAGGGCAGCTTGGAGGGTAAAAATCGTAGAGGGAGACCAAGAGATGAATACACTAAGCAGATTCAGAAGGATTTAGCTTGCAGTAGGTACTGGGAGATGAAGAAGCTTGCACAGGATAGAGTAGCATGGAGAGCTGCATCAAACCATTCTTAGGACTGAAGACCACAACAACAAACATCACCAGAACACGTGTAAATAAACTGTAAAATGATAAAAGTATCTAATTGCATATACCTTCCTGGAAGTTTATTTCCAATTTCTAATTTTCCTTTGCCCTTGCTTTTCATGCCTTGATCAAAATATTAATACTCGTAAATATGATGCAGTGAGCATTATTTCGGCCTATCTGCAAAATAAAAAATGATGCTGCATAGGGATTCGACACAACCTCCGAAAGGCCGTTCTGTATTACATCTGCTGCCTCGTAACCGAGCTAACGTAAATGGTTAATTTACCCAAACCAGCGGCAAATGGCTTTCTTTTTTCTAAGCACATGGCCATATTTATTCTCATGTTCAGAGAGTTGTGCTAATGTATCTTCTACCTTCGATGAATTAGCCCCCTATATGAGGTGTGATAAAAAATAACGAATTTTTTAATTTCGCTGGCTGTAGACATACGGTTTTCAAACTCAGTTGTCTTGTTGTTACACATGATCCTGATGTATGTCATAATTTTCAGCTGTTTTGAATGTTTAGTTTGATGACAATCGAAAAGATTACACGTCTTTTGGAGTGCTGGGCGAATTTTTGCTTTTGAAGATGTATCACAGAATTTGAATTAAATTTTGCTTGAAAACAGGAATAAAGTGCAGCACCGCATTCGAAATATTGACTGCGAGTCGCCCATGAGTAAGACAGGAGTTTACGAGTGGGATAAGTGTTACAAAGAGCGTCGAGAAGACAATGAAGACGAAGACAGTGTTGGACTACCTAGCACATAAATTACACATGTGGAAGAAGTAAAGAAAATGGTTCTGGAAAACAGTCGAATTACGATCAGAGAGGTTTCTAACGACGTCGGCATATCCTTCGGCTCATGCCTTTTTTTTTTCCTGGTGTTTTAGGCATGAAACGTCTAGCAGCAAAGTTTTTCCAAAATTGTTGAACTTCGGCCAAAAGCAACGCCGCTTTGACATCGCTCAGGAGTTGGTGAAAGAAGTCGACGATACAAAACTTCTAAAGAATGTTTCCAAGATTGGAAGAAGGGCTGGCGCATATGTATTCTGAAGGGCACAAGGTTGAGTTGATCAAAAAATAAACATTCTTTAAGGAAACCAAAAATTACCGTTTCTTTTTGACCACACGTCGTAGAAGCGAATGGTACCATGTTTAGCACCTGGTTATGTCGGTCTTCCCTTGTTCACGATTCGTAGGAAATTGAGTAAATTATAGAAGAGACCTGCAGTTATTCACTTTTCAATTATAAAGTAATATTTTCAATTCGGTTGGTGGCCCCACTGTAGAACAGTAGCACCGACTGCACAACATATCACGATGTCTACACACACACACACACACACACACACACACACACAGAGGGAGAGAGGTGCTCATTCTTGGGAAAAATAAGACAGGAAAAAATACAGTGGAAAGATGAGAAAACAAATTTCAGTTCACGTCAAAAAGGGGAAAAAACAGGAAGCTGATTTCCTTTCCTATATGCTTTATGATGAAATTACTGAGTCTTTAATAGTCTTCTGTTTTGGAATTGTTTGTTTATTGATTTGCAAATGTCATTTACGGTGATAGGGGTCCAAGTAAATTTCTCACTAATCTGTTTCGTATGGATGAGTAGTGCTTTTGCATCTATGGTAGAATTATTGAGTGGAGTGGTAATGGCTCAATTAACAAAATAATGATTGAGTGTATCACAGCCTATTGGGATGTTTTCCTTATTGATGTTATTAATTTCCTGTTTTATGACATTCCTGGCTGCTTTACATTTATATTTGAACTTCAAAATGTATTCATCATTTGTGTTGCACTTAGCCCCTTTTATTTCTGATTTGTAAGCTTTCTCATATTTGTGTAATTTGTCTTGTCTCGATCACTTTTATTAGACTTATCCTTCAGAATTAGAAGTAGTATCCTAAATTCGGTAAGTTTTGAAGTGAGCCACTTGTTAGGACATTGCTTATGTGTATCATTAGGATATTGTCTTTTGGTTACAGTGGGGCACGACTTTCCTACAGTGTGCTTAATTTCTGTGAGGAAAATAGTAAAGCATTTATCAGTTGCCTTATTATTATTAATTTTATGAGACCAGTCAATTTCCGGTAACCCATTAATCATGTTGTTCACATTGGATTCTCCTAGAAGTTTATGTCTATTGTATTTCTTTAGTGTTGTTTTGAATTTTCGATTCGAGGACATAGTCCTGCATGATCTGATATTGCTGATTCTATTACATCACATTCAAGAGTATCTACTACATTATTTTATCAGATCTTGGAGTTCGATACACTGATACAATTACAATTTTTTTTGTGTGTATTACCATACCTGCTACTTCAAATATGCCTTCAAGACACATTTTGCTAAGATCTACTACTGAATAATCTAAATCTAATTTTATTTTAACGTAGATGGAGACTCCATCATGCGAAGTGATCCTTCTGCAATTGCTAGTAACTAGCAAATATCCCAGATGAACACACAAGTCTATTTCAGACTCTTTCATCCAGTGTTCACTGATACACAATATACTGCAGTCAATTTTATCAAGCCAGTACTGCAGTTCATTGATTTTATCACAAAGAGATTGTACATTTGTATGTAGAAGGAGAACATTGTTATCTGCACAGAAAGGTATTTTGATGTCACAAAGTCTTGCATGTTCATTAATTTCCATTGATTGATCTAAAACAACAGTTTTCCTCTAAAGTGGTTTCTACCCTTCCGTCCCCTGTAACATTGTATTGCCTAAAAAAGGAGGTCCGTAAGTATCCCCAGAAATAGTGTCTTTTAAAACTACAGTTGTGTTCTTGAATTTCATTTATAATTTTGCTTATCTCGTGCCAGTGAAGTTTTTTACCATGGCAATTTAGATGCTCACCATGTTCACTGTGCAGATTTCTCACCAGTCTGTTAATATCTACTACATTGCGTTTTGGGGAAGTCGAGCATAATTGTTTTATTCTAGTGTTGGTTTTGCAAATTACTTTATTCACACATGCATTATACATGAGGTTGTGTCTGAGGTATCACAACAAGAACAACAACAGTGTTTTTCATCATATTTACGTTTAAAAAATCCCTCAAACCTGTTATGCACTTTCCGGCTTCATTATGAGCTACGTCGTTGATACCTGTCATGCAAACAAAGATGTCACTCTTTCTCAGAGTGTTCCTGTGTTCTGAGACACCTTCAGTAACATTTTTGGTCATCGTGCCGGGTTTCAGAATGCCAGTTGCACACAAATCTGTATTCACTTCCTGTAAAATAGTAGCTAGCTTTCTCCTGTCATTGTCTGCTAGAAAAAGCACATTGCATTTCTTTGCCTGCTGCCTGTGATTGCCAGTGATTTTGATTTTACTGTTTGCCATTTTACCCTTTTAATTTGATTTTCCTGTTGGATGTAATGTTCATTTTCAATGTTAACAAAATTGTTGCGGTCTTCTGAGAAAACACTGAACTTATTTGTGCATACAAGACTGTTTTTTTTTTTGATGAATTTTGTTGAGATGCTATTTTTTTACTCGGTTTGGTAGGCAATTCTTGAGAAACAGGGAAAATGTTTGAATGGTGTACACATTTTTGATCAGTATTTTCACTTGGAACTGTGTTTGAATTGTTAACACACTTCTGGCCATTATAGGCATTATTTTCCACTGTTGTACTGTGATGGTTTGTATACAGGGGCTTCAAATCATTAGTTGTTTTCCGTATTGCATTTTTACCTGGTATTTTGCTTGATGCCAGAGACATAGATGTAAATGTATAGAAAGTAATTATAAAGCAAAAAAATAAATAAAAGAAAAACATACCTAGGCTTAACTTACAAATCAACTTTCCTGATCTGCATTTTTTAAACAATGCAAAATATTTGATGTAAAATAAAAGAATAAATACTGAGTAACATAGTAAGCTCTAATTTTCAAATACCAATATTGTCTGTACATAAGCATTCCATTATCGAAGGAAAAAAGTAATGCTTGAAGTTAGACTTGAGCCTTAGTTAAATTCCTAAAAATAAATGGTGTGAACTTGTCTTTGGGTGGATGATTCAACTAGTGATAAACAAATAAAAATACACCCACACAGCAACAAAGAAATAGTTAATATGTATTTTAAATTTTTAAAACATTCTTCTAAATATTGTATCATCAGAGACAACTCTCCCAATAGTTAATAGATGATACAAAGAGCAAATGGAAGATGTTTAGTATTCCAAAATAAGTTTCTACCTCACATGATGCACTTATCTGCGTGTCAATGAGGCTGAATACCTTTGCACTTTCCAATAGTATTAGCCCCCTTGTTATAAGATTGGGCCTTGATAGTTTTTTAATCCTGGCCCACCATTCCTGATTTTCTACAATATTACTTCAGAGAGAGCCTGCCCTGGCTCTTCAGAAATTGCTAAAAAATGTCAATGACACTTTTCCAAATCTCTGCACCTGTTCCATTGAATCTCACATATCTGATAATTTGTGATATGTGCTAAACATTACTTCCATCGGGAGTCCAAACAAACATGATTGAAAAGTATTTTGTTTATATTACTTACTATTTATTCCTTATTTTGCATATAATTGTTTCCAAAAACTCATCTTGGATGCCATATGAGAAGTAGTTGACTTGACATTTTTTGTGACAACCTTTCAGGTCCCTCAGTTTGGTGTGATAATGAGACAATGTTGATGGTGCTCAAGAACTTCCTTTAACTTGGAGCACCAGTGTCAAGATCTTTCATCTAAAGCTTTAATATGGGTGCCCTGTTATGCCAAATACAGATTCATACTGGCAGTGACAACTAAAACTGATTTACAATCCTTCTTATCTGATATTTGTTCTTGCAACTGTTTGTCAATGCCTCATGTACATAGAGATGCCTCTAATGTTTACCATGAGCAAAACTAGTTTTTGGGGCTCAATTCGTTTTTGTACTCTGGAATTGTTTTGTTTAACTTTCAACACTTCCTTAACCATAATAGAGGCCCCCCCCCCCCTGCGGGTCTGGGCATTAGAATAGGCCCGAGGTATTCCTGCCTGTCGTAAGAGGCGACTAAAAGGAGTCCCACCCCCTCAAGGGGGTCGTTAGCGCCTGCGTCCGGAGACGGACGGTTCCAAGACCTCTATTTGAGGTCATTTTGCTTTTTCACTTCTCGTTTCTTCCTTCCTTTGGTTGGTTCCTTTCTTTGCTCTTTTCCACCTCACTGTCTTCCTTACTCTTTCCCTTGCCTTCTTCTCCTTGCCTTCTCATTGCCTTCTTCTCCTTGCCTTCTCTGGTCTCCGCCTCGGCATTTGAGACAGTCTGTCCTCTCTCTCCCTCTCTCTCTTCTTTTTCTTCTTCTTCCTTCCTCCCTGTGCGTGCCTGAAGGCCGACCCACGCGTTCGCACGCGTAGGTGGTGATGGGGTAACGCGTAATTCCCCACCCTGGGTAGACATGTAAGGCATGCACGTACCCCCTGGTAAAGGCCAGGCCCAGGGAGGGATGATTGCCTGAGCTGATATCTTCTGACCATGCCGATTGGTCCCTCCGTCTGTTTCTCGGGAGGTGTGACCTGAGGTGTAAACATTCACCTAAGGCGGGAGTGCCCTCTGAGAGGGTCCCCACAAGGAAGGAGCGCGCCATCGGAGACGCTGGCAATCATGGGGGATTCCTCCGCAATGGATTTCACTCCATCTGTCTCGACTTCTGCCCAAAAACGGAAACGTGACCAGCCACCAGTGATAAAAGTACTACCACCTGCCCCACAGTTCCTCGTAGTTTCTCGATCTGAGGACGGAAAGGATTTTTCCTCTGTCAACCCTTTCGTTATCCAGAAGGGTGTAGATGCCATAGCCGGATCTGTCAAATCTTGTACCAGGTTGCGTAACGGTACCTTATTACTAGAAACTGAGAGCGCCTTTCAGGCACAAAAACTGCTTCGGGCCACACTCCTGTACACGTTCCCTGTGCGGGTGGAGGCTCACTGAACTTTGAATTCGTCTCGTGGTGTGGTCTATACTAGCTCCCTCGACGGATTGACTGACGAGGAGATTCAATCGTTCCTCGCTGAGCAGGGCGTGACGGCTGTCCATAGGGTCATGAAAAAGGTCAACAATGACCTTGTACCGACCCGGACACTTTTCTTGACCTTCGATAGTGTTAAGCTGCCATCGTGCATCAAGGCGGGCTACGAGGTTATTTCTGTTCGCCCCTATGTCCCGACACCTACGCGCTGCTATCAGTGTCAGCGTTTCAATCACACTCGACAGTCTTGTTCCAATGCGGCTAAATGTGTCACTTGTGGCAGGGATGCCCATGAGGGTGACTGTCCACCTCCGTCTCCTTGTTGTGTGAACTGTCAGGGTGACCATGCCGCATCCTCCCGAGACTGTCCTGTCTATAAGGAAGAACGCTGTATCCAAGAAATTCGGGTCAAAGAGAAAGTGTCCACCTCAGCTGCTCGCATGCTATTGGCTAGTAGGAAGCCCACGCTGCTCCCAGCGGGGAAATACAGTACTGTCCTCGCCTCTCCTGGGACTACCAGGGAGGTGGCAACCCAGACATGCGATCTTACCTTAAGCACCACGGTCGTCCGTTCGGCCAGTGCTAAGATCGCCCGGTCGACGTCTCCTCTTCCTCCCGTCACCCCTCAGACACAAGCACCTTCATCAGCTTCTGCCAAGACGAAGACCCAGAAGTCAAATGCACGGGCCTTCAAGAAGGAACCGTCCCGTGCAGACTTCCTACGTACCTCGACCTCCCAGCCTTCGACCGGTACTTCCAGCAAACGTCCTTCCAAGAAGGCTCATAGGAAGCACAGTTCTCCTTCTCCGCCTCGGCGCATTTCTTCTCCTGCGCCACTCAGCGGTTGCCGCCCCAGGCCGTCATCCGTTTCGCCTGGCCGCACCGCTGGTAGCCGAACATCTGGCCGTTCACCGGCGGAGGAAGCTCCCCCTCCCGGCCATCCTCCCAAGATGGCCGATGAACCTATAGATCCCATGGACGATGACTGTCCGCCTACTGATAGCGGCGGCAGTGCTCACTCGAAGCCAGGCCCTCAGCGGCCTTCGAGGTGACCCCTTCTTTCATCTTCCTTTTCTTCTTACGATGGCACTTATTCACTGGAATATTCGCAGCATTCGCTCCAACCGAGAGGACTTGAAGTTGCTGCTCCGCTTGCACCGTCCACTCGTCGTAGCCCTCCAGGAAACGAAGCTACGCCCATGTGATCAAATTGCCTTGGCACACTACACCTCTGTGCGTTTTGACCTACCCCCTGTGGTAGGTATCCCGGCTCATGGATGGGTTATGTTGCTGGTCCGGGATGATATTTACTACGATCCCATCACGTTGCACACCGGCCTGCAGGCAGTTGCCATCCGCATTACTCTCCCCACTTTTACATTTTCCATTTGTACCGTTTACACTCCATCGTCATCTGCCGTTACCAGGGCATACATGATGCAACTTATTGCTCAGCTACCTGCACCATTTTTGTTAACTGGAGACTTCAATGCCCACCATCCCCTTCGCGGCTCTCCAGCATCCTGCCCGAGGGGCTCCCTGTTAGCAGACCTTTTCAACCAGCTCAATCTTGTCTGCCTCAATACTGGCGCCCCTACTTTTCTTTCGGACACATCTCACACCTATTCCCATTTAGACCTCTCTATATGTACTCCCCAACTTGCACGCCGGTTTGAGTGGTATGCACTTTCTGATACATATTCGAGCGACCACTTCCCGTGTGTTATCCATCTCCTGCAGCATATCCCCTCTCCGTGCTCCTCTGTTTGGACCATCTCCAAGGCAGACTGGGGGCTCTTCTCTTCCAGGGCGACCTTTCAGGATCAAACCTTCACAAGCTGCGATCGTCAGGTCGCACACCTCACGTAAGTCATTCTCGCTGCTGCTGAATATTCCATCCCTCACCCTACTTCTTCTCCACGTCGCGTACCGGTCCCCTGGTGGACTGCAGCATGTAGAGACGCTTTACGTGCTCGTCGACGTGCTTTACGCACCTTTAAGCGCCACCCTACAGTGGCGAATTGTATCAATTATAAACGATTACGTGCTCAGTGTCGTCGTATTATTAAAGAAAGCAAGAAAGCCAGCTGGCCTGCTTTCACAAGCACCTTCAACAGTTTTACTCCTTCTTCTGTTGTCTGGGGTAGCCTGCGCCGGCTATCTGGCACTAAGGTCCAATCACCAGTTTCTGGCTTGACGGTCGCGAATGACGTCCTTGTGGCCCCTGAGGATGTCTCCAATGCCTTCGGCCGCTTTTTCGCAGAGGTTTCGAGCTCCGCTCATTACCACCCTGCCTTCCTCCCCCGCAAACAGGCAGAGGAGGCTAGGCCACCTAACTTCCGCTCCTCGAATCGTGAAAGTTATAATGCCCCATTCACCATGCGGGAACTCGAAAACGCACTTGGCCGATCATGGTCCTCCCCTCCAAGGCCTGATTCTATTCATATTCAGATGCTGAAGAACCTTTCTCCTGCGGGTAAAGGTTTTCTTCTTCGTACTTACAATCGCATCTGGATTGAGGGACATGTTCCCGCATGCTGGCGCGAGTCTATTGTTGTCCCGATTCCTAAGCCGGGGAAGGACAAGCACTTGCCTTCCAGTTATCGACCCATCTCGCTTACCAGCTGTGTCTGTAAAGTGATGGAGCGAATGGTTAACTCTCGATTGGTTTGGCTGCTCGAGTCTCGACGCCTACTTACCAATGTACAATGTGGATTTCGTAGGCGCCGCTCTGCTGTTGACCATCTGGTTACCTTGTCGACCTTCATTATGAATAACTTCTTGCGGAAGCGCCCGACCGCGGCTGTGTTCTTTGATTTGGAGAAGGCTTACGACACCTGTTGGAGGGCGGGCATTCTCCGCACCATGCATACATGGGGCCTTCGCAGTCGCCTCCCTCTTTTTATTTGTTCATTTTTAATGGATCGACAGTTCAGGGTACATGTGGGATCTGTCCTGTCAGACACCTTTCGCCAGGAGAATGGGGTGCCACAGGGCTCAGTTTTGAGCGTCGCTCTCTTCGCCATCGCGATCAATCCAATAATGGATTGCCTCCCAGCTGATGTATCAGGCTCCCTTTTCGTAGACGATTTTACCATCTATTGCAGCGCGCAGTATACACGTGTCCTGGAGCGCTGTCTTCAGCGTTCTCTTGACCGTCTTTACTCCTGGAGTGTCGCCAATGGCTTCCTTTTTTCTGCCGAGAAGACGGTCTGTATTAACTTCTGGCGCTACAAAGAGTTTCTCCCACCATCCTTACGACTCGGTCCCGTTGCTCTCCCAATCGTGGAGACAACAAAATTTTTAGGTCTTACATTTGACAGGAAACTTGGCTGGTCTCCACATGTGTCATATTTGGCTGCCCGTTGTACCCGTTCTTTAAATGTCCTCCGTGTTCTCAGTGGTATGTCGTGGGGAGCGGATCGAACCGTCCTGCTTCGTCTATATCGGTCGATCGTCCGCTCCAAGCTGGATTATGGGAGCTTCGTATACTCCTTTGCACGGCCATCCATCTTACGCTGCCTCAACTCCATACAACATCGGGGTTTACGACTTGCGATCGGAGCGTTTTATACTAGTCCCGTAGAGAGTCTTCATGCTGACGCTGGCGAATTGCCACTCACCTACCGGCGCGATATACTGCTTTGTCGGTATGCCTGTCTGCTACTGTCAATGCCCGACCATCCGTCTTATCGTTCCTTTTTTGACGACTCTCTCGACCGTCAGTACGGGTTGTATGTCTCTGCCCTGCTACCCCCTGGAGTTCGCTTTCGTCGCCTCCTTCAACACCTTAATTTTTCACTCCCTGCAACCTTTCGAGTGGGCGAGAGCCACACGCCACCTTGGCTCCAGGCTCAGGTTCGCGTCCACCTTGACCTCAGCTCGCTCCCAAAAGAGGTTACCCCCAGTTCAGTCTAGCACTCCCGTTTTGTTGAATTTCGTTCAAAGTTCATCAATAGGACCTTCATTTATACAGATGGCTCAAAGACCAATGACGGGGTCGGGTGTTCTTTTATTGTCGGGGCACAAAGTTTCAAATACCGGCTCCATGGCCATTGTTCGGTCTTCACAGCTGAGCTCTTTGCCCTCTACCAGGCTGTTCTTTACATCTGCCGCCACTGACATTCTGCTTATGTCATCTGCTCCGATTCCCTGAGCGCCATCCAGAGCCTCAGTGATCCGTATCCAGTTCACCCTTTCGTGCACCAGATCCAACGCTCTCTTCAGCAGCTGGTGGACGTCGGTTCTCCGGTTAGCTTTATGTCGGTCCCTGGCCATGTCGGTATCCCTGGGAACGAACCTGCAGATGCCACAGCCAAGGCTGCGGTCCTCCAGCCTCGGACAGCTTCTTGTTGAGTCCCTTCATCAGATTGTAGCAGGGTCATTTGTCGGCGCATTTTATCGCTGTGGCATGCCGATTGGGCTGCACTTACAGACAACAAGCTTCGGGCCTTGAAACCTCTTCCCGCGGCTTGGGCGTCCTCCTCCCGCCCTTCTCGGCGGGAGGAGGTCGTTTTGGCCCGGTTACGGATTGAACACTGCCGGTTCAGCCATCGCCATCTACTGACGGCTGCGCCGGCGCCGTTCTGCCCATGTGGGCAATTGCTGACGGTCCGCCACATTTTAATGTCCTGTCCGGATTTTAACACACTGCGTCTAGATCTTAACCTGCCATGTACTTTAGATGCCATTTTAGCGGATGACCCACGAGCAGCTGCTCGTGTTCTTCGTTTTATCAATTTGACACACCTCTCTAAGGACATTTGATGATGCTGTTTCTTAATCCTATGCCTGTCAGTCTGTCTTTTATCGTGTTTTCCCTTTTAGTTGTTTTAAACTTGTGCCTCGCGGTGCATTCTTAACGTAGTCAGGGCGCTAATGACCATTGAAGTTGTGCGCCCTAAAACCACAAAAAAAAAAAAACCATAAGAGAGAGTTTGCTCAAATAAGTTATTGTTAAATACTTCACATGATTTGCAAAATAAACCATTTTTAATTTTTTAAATTTTTTAATTTACTCTATGCTAACCAAAATCAGCACACCTTTTATCCATTAGGAAGCTGTTTACAAAACTGGTCTTTTGACGGTTTCCTCCCTTCTTTAAGGGAATCGCTCAAGTTTGGTTCAGTTTTGCCTTTGCTTTCATGCAAGGTACCATGACAGCCAAGGAGTATCACACACTTATTGCAGAGAATTTGCACTACTTCATGACAGTGAAGTTTGCCAGTGGGAGTGGTATTTTCCAGTAAGACAGTGTGCCATGTCACAATGGCAGGAGAGTGATGGAATGGCTAGAGGAACACATTGGTGAGTTCCAATTCATTCACTGGGCCCACAACTCAACAGAACTGAACCAAACTGAACACATCTGGGAGGTGAAAGGACGTGGTGTCAGAGTTCGTGCCCCTCCTCACCTCCTAATTTACAGGAATTAGGTGACTTGTTCGTGCAGATGTGGTGCCAACTCCCTCCAGCAACCGTCTAAGGCCACATTGCTTCCACGTCACGATGCATAGCTGTGGTTATCTGTGCCAAAGATGGACATACCAGTTATTTGGTAGGAGGGCATAGTGCTCTCGCTGATTAGTGTCTACATTAATTGAACTTACCTAGTTTATTTGTGCCGCTTCTTTGCCTTCCCCTTGTTAGTAGTGGCCAACATAGCCATAGCCCACAATCCAGTGTACTGCTGTTCCATGAGAGAAAAGTTGTGATAGTACTGTTCACTGCGCTCATCACTTAATACACCACAGTTCTCCAGGAACACATCAAAGTGGAAGTAAAGGGAGTGCATCTCCAGTGCCATGTTGCAGCCAGTGACTTTAAAGCATGAATGAGTTCATCCATAATGACCACGTAGTTTTCAGGTCTCCAGTGCCATGTTGCAGCCAGTGACTTTAAAGCATGAATGAGTTCATCCTGTTTGCCAAGAGCAACGCCATTCGTGGAGCTGATCGGGGATAGTGGACTCAGTGTGTTACCCTCAACAGCTGGCATATCTGTGAACCAATCAATATCCACTTTCAGATATTTTCTGTTCTGAGTCATGGAAACTTCTTACACAAGTGCTGAAACCCTGCTTCATTCCTGTGCACAGCCTTAATGAATGCTGTCAAGTCCGTGTAATGTTCAGTGATTGGAGAACAATATTGTTTGGATTCACTAGAGCTTCTTTGCCAATATTTTTTGACCAAGGCACCAGAACTGCTCATGGAGGCCATTCCCTGTATTAGATTAGATTAGATTAGATTAGATTAGATTAATACTAGTTCCATGGATCATGAATACGATATTTCGTAATGATGTGGAACGAGTCAAATTTTCCAATACATGACATAATTAGGTTAATTTAACAACATACTTAAGTTAATATAACAACTTTATTTTTTGTGTTTTTTGTTTTTATTTTATTTTTTTTAATATATATTTTTTTTCTTAATTTATATCTAAAAATTCCTCTATGGAGTAGAAGGAGTTGTCATTCAGAAATTCTTTTAATTTCTTCTTAAATGCTTGTTGGTTATCTGTCAGACTTTTGATACTATTTGGTGAGTGACCAAAGACTTTAGTGCCAGTATAATTCACCCCTTTCTGTGCCAAAGTTAGATGTGATCTTGAATAGTGAAAATCATCCTTTCTCCTAGTATTGTAGTTATGCACACTGCTATTACTTTTGAATTGGGTTTGGTTGTTAATAACAAATTTCATAAGAGAGTATATATACTGAGAAGCTACTGTGAATATCCCTAGATCCTTAAATAAATGTCTGCAGGATGATCTTGGGTGGACTCCAGCTATTATTCTGATTACACGCTTTTGTGCAATAAATACTTTATTCCTCGGTGATGAATTACCCCAAAATATGATGCCATATGAAAACAATGAGTGAAAATAGGCATAGTAAGCTAATTTACTAAGATGTTTATCTCCAAAATTTGCAATGACCCTTATTGCATAAGTAGCTGAACTCAAACGTTTCAGCAGATCATCAATGTGTTTCTTCCAATTTAATCTCTCATCAATGGACACATCTAAAAATTTGGAATATTCTACCTTAGCTATATGCTTCTGATTAAGATCTATATTTATTAATGGCGTCATACCATTCACTGTACGGAACTGTGTGTACTGTGTCTTATCAAAATTCAGGGAGAGTCCGTTTACAAGGAACCACTTAGTAATTTTCTGAAAGACAGTATTGACAATTTCATCAGTTAATTCTTGTTTGTCAGGTGTGATTACTATACTTGTATCATCAGCAAAGAGAACTAACTTTGCCTCTTCATGAATATAGAATGGCAAGTCATTAATATATAATAACAACAAAGGACCCAAGACTGACCCTTGTGGAACCCCATTCTTGATAGTTCCCCAGTTTGAGGAATGTGCTGATCTCGAATTCAACCATTTGTGCACTGTCCCACTCATGCCACAATACTTGAGCTTGTCTAGCAGAATTTCATGATTTACACAATCAAAAGCCTTTGAGAGATCACAAAAAATCCCAATGGGTGGTGTTCGGTTATTCAGATCATTCAAAATTTGACTGGTGAAAGCATATATGGCATTTTCTGTTGAAAAACCTTTCTGGAAACCAAACTGACATTTTGTTAGTACTTCATTTTTACAGATATGTGAAGCTACTCTTTAATACATTACTTTCTCAAAAATTTTGGATAAAGCTGTTAGAAGGGAGATTGGACGGTAATTGTTGATATCAGATCTATCCCCCTTTTTATGCAAAGGTATAACAATAGCATATTTCAGTCTATCAGGGAAAATGCCCTGTTCCAGAGAGCTATTACACAGGTGGCTGAGAATCTTACTTATCTGTTGAGAACAAGCTTTTAGTATTTTGCTGGAAATGCCATCAATTCCATGTGAGTTTTGTTTTAAGCAAGTTTATTATTTTCCTAGTTTCAGAGGGAGAAGTAGGTGAGATTTCAATTGTATCAAATTGCATAGGTATGGCCTCTTCCATTAACAGCCTAGCCTAATGAACACCTGGATCCTATTATATCCACAACATTTAGAAAATGATTATTAAAAATATTTTCAACTTCTGACTTTTTGTTCGTAAAGTTTTCATTCAATTTGATGGTAATACTGTCTCCCTCTGCTCTTGGTTGACCTGTTTCTCTTTTAATAAAATTCCAAATTGTTTTAATTTTATCATCAAAGTTGCTGATTTCAGACATGATACACATACTCCTGGATTTTTTAATAACTTTTCTTAATATATCACAGTAGTTTTTATAATTTTTGATAGTTTCTGGGTCACTACTCTTTCTTGCTGTCAGATACATTTCCCTTTTCCGGTTACAAGATATTTTTATACCCTTAGTAAGCCATGGTTTGTTACAAGGTTTCTTACGAGTATATTTAACTATTTTCTTGGGGAAGCAGTTTTCAAATGCATTTACAAAAATGTCATCAAATAAATTATATTTTAAATTGGCATCAGGTTCATGGTACACCTTATCCCAGTCTAACTGCTGTAGGCTTTCCCTGAAATTTGCAATTGTTAAATCGTTGACTGAACGTACTACTTTGGAGGACTGTTTAGTATTGCTGAATGGAGCTATGTCATCTATTGTAACTAGCTGTGCACCATGATCAGAAAGACCATTCTCAACAGGCTGAGCATTTATCTGGTTAAACCTATCTTGGTCTATAAAGAAGTTATCTATCAGTGAGCTGCTATCCTTCACCACCTGAGTAGGAAAATCAATAACGGGTGTCAAATTGAAAGAACCGAGTAATACTTCAAGTTTATTTCTCCTATTACCCTCTTTCAGAGAATCTACATTCAAGTCCCCACAAATAATTATTTGCTTCCCCCTGTCTGACAGATAGCACAACAAGGAGTCCAAATTTTTCAGAAACAGATGAAAATTTCCTGATGGGGACCTATATACAGTTACAATTATAAATGTGCCTTTATTTAATTTAAGCTCACAGGCACATGCATTTATATGTTTCTCTACACAAAACTTTTTTGTTTCTATACTTTTTGCACAATGATAACTTTTGACATATATGGCAACTCCTCCTTTCTCCATATTTTCTCTCATTACATGTGCAGAGAGCTTATATCCACTTACATTTACCTTATCCATATCAGTAACAAAGTGAAGCTCAGACAGGCATAGTATATCTATTTCATTCTCAGCTTCTAAATCCTCTAAACAAACCAGAAGCTCATCTACTTTATTCTTTAAACTCCCAATATTTTGATGAAATATACTTACATTATTTTTAATTATACTTTTATGAGAACCTTTCCTTATTCTAACGTTTGCAGTACTCTCCTGTCTGAGTTTCTCATTGTGCTTAGGCCTAGTTCCTATACCAGTGGTCACATGGTGTTCAGAGAGGCAGGTTATGTCAACTGGGTTGGGTGACTTTAATTCATCAATGCAATTACCTGGGACTGAGATACAACTTGGTGGAGATAAAATTTCTGGTGATAGGTGAAAATTTATAATTGACAGCTGTGATCGGTGATCCAATGTGCTAGAATTGTGCTGTTTAATTTCTTTCCTAAACTGAAGATTTGTATCAATCCTGACCTCTCGTAGAACTTGACAGCTTTCTGTCTTACCTATCCTAAAAAAGGTGCTGCTCCAACACCTGTAACCACTGGTATTTTACCATTCATGGCTGTGCTTCCCCCCCCCCCCCCCCCCCCTTAAATTTCCTGCTATTACCCCAGCCAGTTTCCCCTTCCCTTTCCTGTTGAGATGTAGGCCGTGCCTGGTATAGTCCCACCTACTGAGATAATCAACAGGAACCACACCAATATGAGCCCCCGCACCCGACCCAAGCAGCCGTTCCAACTCCAAATTAACTCTCCCAACAGAAGAGTTCAAATGAGGCCGGTCATGGCGTCTCAGGACAGATACAAATTCAACATTGGTGTGTCTCGATGCCGACGCAATCTTTACCAGGTCACACTCTATACTGTACCCAGGATCTCTGTCGATGCTGTTCCCTGGCCCTCCCACAATAACCATGGTGTCTTCCCTGGTAAATCCTTTACAGAGTGAACCTGAATCCTCTGTCACCTGATCCAGACTAGCACTTGGTTTGAAAAATTTGTGACCTGGTATTCTGGTCCTAATTCCTCCTGCAGAAGTTGGCCTACACCTCTGGCATGATAACTGCCTAACAACAAAACTTTCTTCCTTTTCTATGACTTTCCTACATTCTTTTTCAATTTCCTATTGAAAGTTTGTTGTGTCCTGTCTACACCTACCTCTGCTTGAGGCTCATCAGTTTCTAACTAAAGCAACAGGTCAAACTTATTTTTGACATTCACCACAAAACTGTCAGACTTTGTTCCAGGCCTTGTATGTTGTTTTTATCATGTCTGACTGTCCCACTTACAGAGTTAGTGCTTATTGTTATTAATGTAGTTTATAATGAATATTGGTGGATGGCCTTTTTTTAATATTGGGTAACAGCAGTGCCTTCAGGTTTGTCTATAAAAAAGGTCTCCACTTTTCCTATTTATATGTGATGTTCAGGACATCAAACAAATTCAGTCACTGCAGAATGTAATGTTGGCTTGCCTTCCCACGTCAGCAAGGAGATTCCACTGATGCAGTCATAACGCCAACAGTTCAGCATTATGCTTTGGAAGATCTAAGTCCCTAATTAGATCATTGAGGTCACACTACAGGATTTTATGTGGTTTCCTGGTGACGAGGGTTGGTGTAAATATAGGGTCAGTGTCTTTGGTGGATGATCACACTTTTTTGGCTGTGTGTCAGTTCAGAGTCATTGTTATCAATGCTCGATGGTGGTGCATGTCAGGGAACTGGAACTGGCAATACTTTGCAATGAACCACAACATGAATGACAGGTGGAATATCGTGGTATTGAATATTCCTGTTCCTCGTAAAGTTGACTGACCCCTTTCCTCGGGGGAGGCACCATGCAAAAATAGCAAACTTGTGTATGATTTGTGGGTTCACATCATTGGCACAGTAAACTTAATGGAAAAGCCTTTACCATGCATCCAGGCATTCAGTTTTGACAAATTGAGGTGCAACATAGGTGTGGAGGCCACAATTTACCTTGCTTTCCAACTCTACACCTGAAATAAAAGCTGTATGTTTGTTTCACTTTTAATCAATGGTCATCTTCTTGTACCACAAATAACTTTTGTTAAAACTATGTAGACGATACCACGTTTGTTACTAGAAGTGTGGGACATTTTTGTGAAAGTGTACACATGTACAATAACATACATTACTGACCATTAAAATTGCTACACCACGAAGATGATGTGCTACAGACGTAAAATTTAACCGAGAGGAAGAAGATGGTGCGATATGCAAATGATTAGTTTTACAGAGCATTCACACAAGGTTGGCACAGGTGGCGACACCTACAACGTGTTGACATGAGGAAAGTTTCCAACCAATTTCTCATACACAAACAGCAGTTGACTGGCGAAACATTGTTGTGATGATGCCTCGTGTAAGGAGGAGAAAAGCATACCAACACGTTTCCGACTTTGATAAAGGTCGGATTGTAGCCTATCATGACTGTGGTTTATCGTATCGCTACATAGCTGCTCACGTTGGTAGAGATGCAATGACTGTTAGCAGAATATGGAATCGGTGTGTTCAGGAGGGTAATACAGAATGCCGTACTGTATCCCAATGGCCTCGTATCACTAGCAGTCGAAATGACATGCATCGTATCCGCATGGCTGTAATGGATTGTGCAGCCACGTCTCGAACCCTGAGTCAACAGATGGGGACGTTTGCAAGACAACAACTATCTGCATGAACAGTTCGATGACGTTTGCAGCAGCATGGACTATCAGCTCGGAGACCATGGCTCCAGTTACCCTTGACACTGAATCACAGACAGGAGCAACTGGGTACACAAATGGCAAAACCTAATTTTTTTGGGATGAATCCAGATTCTGTTTACAGCATCATGATGGTCGCATTCGTGTTCAGCGACATCGCGGTGAATGCACATTGGAAGTGTGTGTTTTGCATCACCATACCGGCGTGATGGTATGGGGTGCCATTGGTTACACATCTCGGTCACCTCTTGTTTGCATTGATGGCACTTTGACCAGTGGACATCACATTTCAGATGTGTTAAGATCCATGGCTTGAAACCCTATATTTCAGTACGATAATGCACGACCGCATGTTGCAGGTCCTGTACGGACCTTTCTGGATACATAAAATGTTAGACTGCTGCCCTGGCCAGCACATTCTCCAGATCTCCCACCAATTGAAAAGTCTGGTCAATGGTGGCCGAGCGACTGACTCGTCACAATATGCCAGTTACTACTATTGATGAACTGTGGTATTGTGTCGAAGCTGCATGGGCAGCTGTACCTGTACATGCGATCCAAGCTCTGTTTGACCCAAAGCCCAGGCATATCAAGGCCATTATTATGGCCAGAGGTGGTTGTACTGAGAACTAATTTCTCATGATCTATGTACCCAAATTGTGTGAAAATGTAATCACATGTCAGTTCTAGTATAATATATTTGTCCAATGAATACCCATTTATCATCTGCATTTCTTCTTGGTGTAGCAGGCATTATGTATTCAAAGTTTGTAAAATGGACAGAAATGCACATAAGTGTTTCTAGTTAGCTATTACTAATAAAACATAATGTAAGCTATAGCTTACACTGCAGTTGGTTTAGTTCATTTATTTATCTCTTCAGAAACCATAGTAGCCATTCTAATGCTTCACCTTAAAACCCTCTCCCAATCCATCACTGAGGGCAGGAAAAGTAGCTAGCAATATATTATAAACTTTTGAACTGAGAGGATAAGGATGTATTGAACATATTGATCAACAATATGATAGAGAGGTACGAAGCTCATTTCAAATTGACTTGTCATGAGTTTGCATCAGTTTTGCCATGTGGAAGGCAACCTAAGAAAAGTAGTTTACCACAAACTCCAGTCACTAACAACATATATTGGGAAAGGGGCTGCATGTAGACCAAGATACTTTGCGTGACAGCAGTTTCTTCAGTTGTTATTAATACTTCCAAATTCGATGAAAAAGTTTTGGGAAACTATTGTGTATGACAAAAATTTAGCGTCCTGAGGTCCAATACCAATTTTCATAATCCTAATGTATTTTATGCAAGGATCATTTCATGAATAATGTGTGATGGTTTTAATCATGATTTCAATAACCCATATTCATTCCCAACTCTTTGGCTATAAAACTGTGCTTCCCAACATAGCCTCTGTTTGGTTCTGTGGCATTACACGACCTTAATGTGAGTCCATATGCTGTAAAGGTAGCCCTCTACTAGTCCGTCTGGGTAGAGTTTTTCTTGCATCAATAACTTTCTGATCATTACTGTAGTGCTTCCAGGGAATTCATCCTTCAGTGGACCAAAGAGGTCAAAGTATGAAGGTGTGAATTCTGGCCTGTATGGCAGATGGGAGAGAACAGTCACCAAAGTTTTATGGCCTCCTCTCAGGTGCACAGACTTTTGTCTCGCCACATGTTACAGGGAAAAGGAGAAATGGGTTTGCATCTTTGTGGCCACAAGCACAGTGCAGTCATTCATTCATTAACTGTGGAGGAGGTTGTTGAACAGAATAATGCCTTCTGCCTCCCAGTTGACAGTAGCTATGACTTCACCAGCTGAGGGTACTCTTTTGAAGTACTTCTTTGAAGGCGTTGCATTGTACCAGAATGTGGATTGACATTTTGTTTTTGGTTGAACATCACAAATTCACATTTTGACATTATTGACAATGTTTCACAAGTCACAGTCAGCCTCATAATGAGCGTTCATGTTGACGTTCTTTGGTTTGGCATTGAGGAACATGGCGGCCACAGAGCTTAGCAACTGGTGGACAGTTGTCAGCTCTACTGGCAGAGATGAAAAGGTGAGCACCAAGTTGTTTGATAGTTGCTCATTGATTACCTTGAATAAGTGTGTCTGCACAAAGTTTTGTATAGCCAGTCATTCCATGGGAGATAACAAAGATGTCGTTTTTCGTGGTCTTTCGATGAATGTTCTCAGCAACTTACCACTCTTTTTATCCAATGCCTGGTGTCTGTAGATGGCTGTGAATATTTGTGACAATCTGGTTTTTTGCAGAAAGAAATTTGAAAACTGCTGTTTGCTTGGAATGTACCTCAGTTCCACTGCACCATTTGGAGGACCAGTTACATGCTGCTATCTGGTGGGAGTTGGTGGAAATAGAGATGATACATAAATGAATGTATGTTTAAGGATGTCAAAAACAAAACTTTCTTCTCGTGTAAATATTTAAGGAAGAACATCACTTTCGTTATGTTTTAAGATGGAGCATGTGGGGAAAAAGAGGTGGTTATCATGTTTGCCTCAATTTGGAGTGAGTGGATTGGATTCGATCCATTATGGACAGTGAGTGTCAGTGTCACTGCTGAGGCAGTTACCACCTTCAGCATGAAACAAAATGGCAGTCCACTTTATGGTACAACATGATTCTTTAGTAGTAGTATTTCAAGAGAGTACTTTCATCTGGTGAAGTGATGGCTACAACCAACTGGGTCTGTGAAGGCATTATTCTATTTGATGACCTCTTCTGTGGCTAAACAATTGGCTCCAAAATCTGTTAGGATACTGTGCCACCATGTTAGAGCAATTTTTCACGTTATTCATCAGCAAAGTAGCTGGCTGTCCTCTTGCGGTCTTTTGATACAAAATGATGTTTCCCACAGCAACATCTCCAAAGTTGAAGCAACTTCTTATCAAATGTGATTGTAAGTGATGATGCCTTTTGGGAGTACAAACATGTTTTGGAAACTGAGCAAGTCTTAGAAGTCCCAAGAAAAAGAACATTGGCCACATGAGCACAGACAAGTTTCAGAGAATGCTTTTCGTAAAGTATGTGTTACATCCAGAATTTTCTTTACTCACAAATATAAAAACGGGATCTGCAAATCTGATAACTGTTGTGGTGTATACAGTAAGCTCAGGGAAGAAAATCACTGATGGTTGTAAGTCATTGGGAATTTCCTTGGGCGAACATAGTCCATCCACCAGGATTTATTTGATCCCAGTTATTGAAAGTGAGATGATGATTCATAGATAAGTTCAGTAGCAGAATTAGATTTTGTGTCATGGTTTTAACAATAAAAGAAACGTACCTTGCATCAGCATATTTCTGTAATTCAATTCTTCACAGCACGTACATATTTCTTATTTGATATACTTTGTGCAGGCAGTGCTGGACTACATTATTAAAGGTTGAAAATCGTACAGTGTAATACATAACTGTGCTTCTTTATTTTTATTATAGACAATGTTTGGTCTCAAATCTGACAATCCTAGGATCAGTTGTAACAAAAGAGAATATGCTAACAGATGTACACAACTATTATACTGAGTGTCTTGTGGTTATTCCTGATGTGCGGAGCGGCGGCGATCATTAAATAACACACCAACGTGCGCTAATACAACTTTATTATGCGAGAATATTAATGTCTTATACAGTCGGCAGCACACAACAGAATGGGAAGCAATATGACGGCACACAATAAGTCCACATGGGTCAGAGAGCCTGCTGTGGCGGAGATATCTCACTCGTAGAGTCGATAGTAGCCACAGAGCCCCCCCCCCCCCCCTTGCAGTGCAGAGCACGGTGGTGCGCCAAGTCCTGTGCCAGCCCGGTGGGGGTGGGACACTTGGTCACAAAAGCACTTGTCCCTGGTGAAATCACACGCACAACACTTGGGGGTAGGTGTAGCAAGCTCGACTGAAGCTAGGACATAATCCCTGTGCCATCGGGGTGGAACCACAGGTCGTCCAGCCCGTGATGTAGGCTGCAAGGGGGGAGGAAGGGGGGGAGGGGTGGTGGGCCTGTCCAAATCATGATGCGGTTCCTGGGAAGGAGGGCAGGCGTCGTGTACGTCGGGGTCACTTGCAGAGTGCTCTTGCAAGGTCCACGCAGGTTTCACCCAGTGGAGTGAAACAGTTACTTGTTTGCCGTTGTTGAGTATCGACAATGTGGAAGGGCCTCGGGACAGGACTTTAAATGGACCAGTGTAGGGAGGCTGCAGGGTTGTCTGTACTGTGTCGTCACGTAGCATGATAAATTCACATGTGGCCAGTTCCTTATGCACGAACACACGAGGCCTACAGTGGGCAGATGGCAAGGGAGGTTTGATGAGCGCAATGTGCCCTCGGACGCTCTCGACGAGTGTTGGGAGCTCGGAAGAGCTTGGTAGTGGTGTATCCTCGACGAATTCGGCTGGTAAAACCAGAGCCTCCCCGTAAAGGATCTCGGCGAGGGAGGCTTGCAAGTCCTCTTTGTATGCGGTGCGGAGGCCTAGCAAAACCCAGGAGAGAGATTCAGACCACTGGCCAACGTGGCACATAAGTGCGGCTTTAAGCGTGCGGTGCCAGTGTTCCACAAGTCCATTGGCCTGGGGGTGATAAGTGGTTGTGTGAAACTTTGCGACGCCACAGTATGAACAGAGGGAGGCGAACAGCTGTGATTCAAACTGCCTACCTTGGTCGGTGGTCCGTGAGGTAGGGCTTTCGAATCGGGAAATCCAAGTGGCAATGAAGGCCCGAGCCACAGACTCAGCCGAAATATCTTCCAAAGGGACTGCCTCGACTCATCTAGTGACCCTATCAATAACGGACAGGATATATCGAAAGCCCTTGGTAGGAGGGAGGGGACCTACAATATCAATATGGGCATGTCGCAGACGTCCTTTGGGTATGTCGAAAGTGCCTGGCGGAGGAAGTGCATGGCGGCCCACTTTCGCTCTCTGACATGGTATGCAGGCGCGAGCCCACATCCTACAATCATGTTTAACACCGGGCCAGACGTACCTTTCCATGACCAATCTGGTGGACGCTTTGATGCCTGGCTGAGCTAGGTTGTGGAGTGCATCAAAAACAGAGTGGCGGAGAGCTGCGGGTACTAGAGGGCGGGGGCTCCCAGTGGAAACATCGCACCAGACTAGTTCTGTGGTGCCGGGGAATGCACGTTGTTCCAGCTTGAGGGAAGACGTAGTGTCTTGTTGCAAGGCACGAATATCGGGGTCTTCAGTTTGCCGGCGGGCCGGATCAGTAAGGTCAAGTGGGGTAGTGATGATGTTGACGCAAGACAGGTAGTCAGCGACTACATTGTCAGCGCCTCGGATATATTGTGCATCAGTGGAATATTGGGATATGAAATCCATTTGGCAGAAGCGTCGTGGGGGGGAGATTGCGTGAGGGGTTACAGATTGCATCTGCGAAGGGTCTGTGATCTGTATAAATCGTGAACGGGCGACCCTCGACATCGGCTCTGAAATATTTGACCGCCTCGTACAAGGCGAGGAGTTCACGGTCGAAAGCGAACCATTTGGACTGGGATTTGGTTAATTTCTTGGAGAAGAAACGGGGGGGTTGGGGGGTATCCAATACATGTTGCTGAAGGACCGCACCAATTGCAGTGTCACTCGTGTCAACTGTAATAGAAATTGGTGCGTCGGGAGCGGGGTGAGCGAGTGTGACAGCTTTAGAGAGGGCGGTTTTGAGATTTTTGAATGAATCGGCCATCTCCAGTGTCCAAACGAGTTTGCGTTTGCCTTTAGTATCCTTACTCGCCAGAGCGTCGGTCAGACGGATCTGGATAGACGCAGCATGGGGCAGGTGGCGCCTGTAGAAGTTCACCATGCCTAGAAAACGGCGAAGTTCAGCGAAGTCCTCTGGGGAAGGGCGGCTAAGTATGAGTTCAACCCGAGAGGAGGTAGGGCAGACACCCTCGGCCGTGACTGTGTGACCTAAGAAGGTGACCTCAGGACTGCTAAGCTGAGACTTCTCGTGGTTGATCTCCACTCCATTAGCAGCGAGCAGTGCAAGCACTCTGGAAAGATGGAAAGACTGGTCCTCAGGTGAGGGAGAGAAAATCAAAATATCGTCTAAGTAGGCATAGGCGAAAGGGAGGTCAAACAACAGAGCGTCGAAGAAGCGTTGCCATGTCTGTGCGGTGTTTTTGAGACCATATGGCATGGAACAGTACTCAAAGAGGCCAAATGGAGTGATTATGGCTGTCTTGGGGATGTCGTCGGGGAACATGGGAATCTGATGATATGCTTTGCTACAATCGAGAACGGAGATCATCTGGGAACCATGCAACATCTGGGTGAAATCTTGAATGTGGGGGATAGGGTAGTTATCGATGGTAGTGCGTGCGTTAAGAGCACGGTAGTCACCACAGAGGCGGAAAGTGCCGTCCTTCTTTGGAACGAGATGGATTGGTGACGACCAGTTACTATCAGATTGACGGAGAATGTTGGAATCCAAAAGATCTTTAACAATGTCTTTAGCACGGTGAAGTTTCTGCGTGTTTAGGCGGCGCGCCTTACGCCACACAGGGGGTCCTTCAGTTGTGTTTATTCTGTGGCACGTGCCATTGGCAATTGCACGCAAAAATGTGGGAGAAGAGGGGGGGTAGGGGCAGGGGGGTAGGGGCAGGGGGGTAGGGGCAGGGGGGGGGGTAGAGGCAGGGGCTAGCCGAACCGTTAATGGGATCACAGCTGCGGCACAATGACCAGGCTGCTGAGGCTTGTCCACGATTGCAAGGGAGGGTGTACGGAGTTGTAGAAGCTGCTCTTGTGTCTGCAACACGCAGGTCGACATTCTGAGTACGCAATGCATCGACATCTGAACGCTCGCGTAAGAAAGCTGAGAGAACAGAAGAAAGGTCTGCAGCAAGTGACATACACTCTGAAAGGGCAGAGTGTGAACAGTCAGTAGGAACTTCGGGCTGAGGGGAGGAATGTTGTGACGCACCAGGAACACTCGAACTGGAGACGTGAGTCAGACAGCCAGCTTGCAGATTAGGGGAGAGGGCATAGTGATGCAGAAACTCGAGGCCCAGTACAGGTGCATCAACTTCCGCAACGTAAAATGTCCAGGGGAAAACCTGATCTGTGGCAAATTTAAGCAGGAGATGTGAGGAACCTAGCACCGGAATCGGGGAATTGTTAGCAGCTAACAGTGGCGGTGCACATAAGGGATCTATGTTAGGGGCGAGGGAGGGTGGGATAACACTAATGTCGGCTGCAGTGTCCACTAGAAAACGAAGTTCGGTGTCGGTGTCCTCGAAGAAGAGGCGCGAAGCGGAAGACAGTGCAGCAGGCGTCGGACGAGATGCCGGTAGGCGCCGTGAGGCAGCGCGGCAGGACGTGGCGCCTAGACGTGCCCGCCATAAGTGTTTGGGAAAGCGCACGGGGGTTTGCAGTTGCGAGCCGCATCACCAAATTTAGCGTGGAACCAGCAATAAGGAGAGCCAGCTTGCGGTGCAGGAGCACGGCTGGGCGGTGAGGCGGCCAGCTGGGCGGCCGGAGTGTACTCAGGTGCTCGCTCGGCCGTCTCCCGTGACCTTTGGGGCGGCAACGTAAAAGAAGGTGGTGCAGTCGGGCAACCACGGGGTGGCGGGGCCGTTGCTTGTGCTGACAGCATGGCGCGTGTCCTGCCGCGGCCAGGCTTGGCTTCTGTTACTGCATAATGCGTATGGGCGGTGGATGCCGGACTCGAATGCTGGAGGTACCGGTGTTGAATGATGATATAGGCACGGTCGGCGATGCGCAGGCGTGCTTCGAGGGGCTCAGAGACATGGGACAATAACTGCAGTTGTAACTCGGAAGGAAGTTTAAGCAGCACAAATTGTCCAAAGTGTGACGTCTTGTAGAAAGTCTGTGTCCACAAGGGCGCGTAAGTGGCGCCACAGCTGTGATGGGGTACGGTCGCCGATGTGTTCCTCATGGATGATGCGTTGGATCGACTCGGTAGGGGGACGGGATAAGCGTTCAACAATAGAAGCTTTAGCAAATTCGTACTTACTCTGCATGGGAGGCGAAAGCAGCAGGTCACTAATAAGATATGTGTGATCGTGCAGGTGACTAAGAAGGCACACAAATCGGGCTCCGTTGTCTAGCACACCGTGGAAGTCCAACATTTAATCCACTAATGCAAACCATGTCTTAGGGTTTTTCATTTGTAGGGCTGGCAGTTTTGGGAATCTGCTAGGCGCGAGGTACTGAGGAACGGTCGGTGCAGCGAATACACTACTTGGAGGTGCAGACGGTGTAGCAGTGTAGGGTGGTGCCAAATCTGGATTGTAGGCACACAGTAGCTGTACTAATCTGGTTATTAGGACAAAACTACACGATATACAAACGGCAGGAGTGCAAGAAGAGAGTTCAGTCTTGACATGTGAGTTCGGTTGCATAGTTTAGGCACGTACAGTTGCTGGGGCCCCAGCTGGTGGGGGCACGGTTCGGTGCGGAAGACTCTCCAGTACCATGGAAACAGGTGCAGTTTGGACTGGTGAGCACGCGGCCGGTGTGTGCCAAGCGAAAGAACCCGGCGCGGAAGTCGATAAAACGTTGTGGGCCGGCGCGGGTGGGGCGGCCGGTGCCGCCGCAGGCGCGGGCAGTAGCCATGCCAGAGCTGTTAACAACGGGTTCGGGAGTGTAGCGGGTGCGGTTGAAACCGACGCGGCAGAGACGGACGAAACCGTCGGGAAAACGTGCGGAAGACGAACAGGAGCCGGGATGGCGCGCGGCGCGGGAGACGTGGCTGCATCATACCTGAGCGGTTGTAAGATGTCCGTGGAGAGTTGCGTAGTCTGCGGCTGTGGAGCAGGCGTCATGTGTGGGTGCAGCAGATGAACAGGAACGGCAGGCGCTGGCAGTGCTGGGGCGTCGATAAGCAGAATGCAGTTCGACAGTCGTGAGGCAGCCGTAGGCACGGGAACGTGCTGTGATAGCCAAGCGGGAACCGTAGAGTTTATCTCGGGGCCACGTAGGTAAAAATGCGGTTGACAGCGGAGTTCACTTTGGCACTGAAACTGCCGCATGATTTCCTGAATGGATTCGTTTTCCGCTTTGAAAAACTGCGGCTGAGAAGTCACATCACAGGGACTGAACGGTTGTTGAAACATTGTTGATAGCACAATACAAATCACTGTTAATAGCACTTGCGAATTGAACTAAAACAGATTGGGGTCACCAATGTGGTTATTCCTGATGTGCGAAGTGCTGGCGATCATTAAATAACACACCAACATGCATTAATACCACTTTATTATGCGAGAATATTTACATCGTCTTATACAGTCGGCAGTACACAACAGAATGGGAAGCAATATGGCGTCACACAAGAAGTCCACATGGGTCAGAGAGCCTGCTGTGGCAGAGATATCTCACTCGTAGTGTCGATAGTCGCCACAAATACTTTAATATTGCTGTTGTCAAAATATAAACAGCATAGAATTGTAATTGTAGGTGATATTAACATAGATATAAGGGCAAAGAGAAAAGATGTAATTCATACGATTAACACTCTGAAGTCATTAAACTATTACTGTCTCAATGGAAAACCCACTAGACTGAACACATGTCTTGATAACATAATTAGCAATGTACAAAGAGACTCCATATAATGTGATGTAATAGAATTAGGAATATCAGATCATGCAGGGCTATGGCTTCAAATAGAAATCTATGAAAGTATATGCTTTCTGAAGTCTAACCCCCAGTTTTCTTGTTTAAACAGTGCGTTTCTTGACTATACAACAAGACAGAGTAATGATTTTCACAGAGAAGTGCATAAGAAAGCCCAGTACAACACGAGTGCAATATACCGCCAAAAATTCTCTATAGTGCTCTTCCCTTAAAAATTAAAAGGATTCAGAAGCTGAGCAGTTTTAAAAGTGAACTCAAAAGAATGTTAATTAGTAATAATGTTTACAGTGTTAGTGAATACATGAATTCTTCAGAAAGATAGCGTGCCTTCACCTATCTTACAATTCACTCATACACAAACTTGGCATGTGGGGTAGACTCTTTTATGTACCCACAAAAATTAAGTTGTCTATATAGAGTATTATAATCATTGTTTCTTGTTGCTGTCCATTTTACACAGAATATATGTAACTTATTTGTGTCCTATATTGTTATAAATTTATATCATGTAAGCTATAATTGTTTTTGCCTATATATTTAATTCAGATTTGTTCACTGATGTTTTTTTACATAATATGTTGTTATTCATATTTTTTCTGTATGTAACACATGACATATCCCATGTCATTGTACATGATAAAATGGCTGCTCAATAAATCAAATCAAATGAAATCAAAAAGTCAGCCTTCAGTTCTACAGGGAGGGAAGTGACGTATAGAATTATAGGTGAATCCAATCTAAACAAAATGATAAACTTATTAAAAGAAATAGATTGGTCTCATGTAGTGGATAACAAGAAAATGATTAATAAATGTTTTTCCATTTTCCTGACAGAGATCAAGCATATAGTGGTACACCCCACAACTTAACAAACTCAGGATACTACTGATGATTATGAAAGGCAAATCTCATAACAGTGATAGGGACAAGGAAAATTACACTAAAATGAGAAACCTTTATAGATTAGAAATAAAAAATGCCAAGTGCTGTGCCAACGAACATATTTTAAATTCTAAAAATAAATGTAAAGCTGCCTGGACTGTCATTGAAAGGGAAATTAATAATACCAATAAAGAAAGGAATATCCCTATTGACTGCAATACTCTCAATGAATATTTTGTAAATAGTGTCACCACCCCACCCATCAATTCTGCCTCTGATGCAGAAGCATTGCTCACTTGTGCAACACAGACAAGAAGTGAGAAGTTCACTTCGACCTGAATCACATTAAATGATATTCATAAGTCAATAAACATATTAAGTAATTCCAAAACAGAAGACTATTATAGACTCGATAATCTCATAATAAAATGTATAGCAAAAGGAATTAAAATGCCACTTCTCTCACTTGATGAAGGAATATTCCCCGACTGTCTTAAACTCACAGTTACATTGCCTGTGTATAAAAAAGGTGAAAGAAACCTCCCAAATAACTACATACCCATTTCCATAGTACCAATCATATCCAAGTTAGTAGAAAATTGTGTGCATAATCAGATATACAGGTATTTTGAAACAAATAAAATTTTAAATGAACAACAGTTTGGCTTCAGGTCACACATATCAACTGTAAAAGCAGTAGAAGCTTTGGTGAGCAATGTTTATGAAGGGTATGAAAAAAGGGTATCAATGTCTGGAACACGTACTGACCTAAGTAAAGCATTTGACTCGGTGTCACATGACATACTCATCAAAAAGTTAAAATACTATGGCATTGAAGATGATACACTCCGTCTATTCAAATCTTATGTAAGCAATAGGTTACAACTTGTATATGCAAATAAGCAGAGGTCAGAAATACTCCATGTAGAAAGAGCAATACCCGAAGGCTCTGTTCTTGGAACTTTTCTGTTCATTGTCTATGTGAATGACTTGTCATATTACATACCGTGTAAGAACATACTATATGCTGACGATATGACATTAATACGTACAGGAGAGAACTTACAGAGTGTACTGGACAAAAATAGAGAAATGATGCAAATGGCTAATTACTGGTGTCAGGCTAACCAGCTGTGCATAAATCAAACAAAAACAGAAGAAATAATATTTAATCTCAAAGTAACTAAAAATGAAAACAAAACAGTGAAATTACTTGGAGTAATCATAGACCAAAATCTCTCATGGGAAGGACACACCAATTATCTATGTAGTAAACTAGCTCACAGTGTGAGCAAGCAATTGCTACTCCACTCATACTATGCTTTTTTTCATTCCCAACTGCAATATGGAATATTGCTTAGGAGTAACTCCCCGGGGGCTGAATGTATTTTCAGATGTCAGAAGAAAGCAATCAGGTGTATGGAAGGGTTAGCACCCAAAGAGTCCCGCAGAAATTATTTTAAATCTCTTGGCGCAATGACAGTGCCAAACATGTACATATATAACTGTTTAATATATGCCAGAGAAAATCTGAAAAAACTGAACATGAGATGTGATGTGCATGCACGCAGTACAAGAAACAGTCACCTGCTGGACTTGCCTTCCACAAGACTTGCTGTAGTCCATAATAACTATAAGTACTTAAGCATAAAATTTTTCAATAAGTTACCATGCTCAGCTCATACAGTACCACTAAATAAATATAAGAATACATTGCAAACCTGGCTATAAAACAACGAATTCTATACAACTGAAGAATTCTTAGAAACTAATCGTCAAAATATATGTTTTACCTAAGTTAAGGAGAAAAATGCTTCGATATTATATAAGCTAGTTAATTACTGTGATTCTTTTCTTGGGTGTGTATTTAATTATTGTATAAAACATTGTTTTACAGAATGCTGAAGAAGAGGCCTTTAGTTCCTTTTCTCCCCTTTCTGTAACTATTTGAATATCGTACTGAAACTAAAACCCTCTGTAAACTTTGATGAAGCCAATTGTATGAACAATACTGAAAGGCTAATAAAAAATATTCTGTTCGACTCTATTCTACAGATTTATTGTAGAATCATTAAATGAAGAAGGCAAAATATCTCTTCTTGCAATATTTGCAATATCATTCAGGTTAAGTAGCAAACAATAATGTAAGTTGATATAAATTTCTGACCTTAGGACAGCCTACTTTTTCTTACAAAATAGCCTCCTACATTAAATATGCACATACATTCCAACAATGCTCTGCAGAAATAATTTTTGTGAATGATGTAAAAGGCTGAAATCATTTCTAATTGAAAGGAAATAGCATGTAATTTGCAACACAGTCATTTTATTTCTACTAGCGGATGTATTTGATGTGTTATGGAACAAGTTAGCATGCCATTCAGTGTTTCCATTGGAAGATAATTGATCTAGTGAGGAATCTAAAATCGAGTGTTTTGGACAGCACCGGTGTTTAAGGAAAACACACTGCATTTCCTTCAAATATTTCCAGCAGTCACATCTGTTTGAATTGTCTCGTTGTAAAGCAAGATGTATAATTTTTTAGTAACTATAGTAACCATACAAATTTCTCTATTTTCATTCTCCACTCTTGCGCAAAAATCTTTTATCACAGTGAAAGAATGCGCAAAAGGATTGGTGTGTCATAATTCAACAGGAATTTTAGTATTACATTGTTATCAGTATAGCATGAGTGATGATTCTTCATTCAGTCTATAGCAAAGGGCAGCATCGATATCATAAAAATATAATTGTGTATAAAATGGTGAATGACCATACATAGAAGTTATTGGAACTGACCTATGATAAAAAATATCATGAATATTAAAGTGATATAATCCCTATAAAGCTCTGTGTGAAGTGTTGGCTCCAGAAATGACCATAGCAAATGCTAAATTATGCTGCAAATGCTGAATTATGGAAATAATTATTTGATTTCTCTTGAATTCTTGGATCGTTTGACATGCATCCATGATAAAGTGCATAGAAAAATGCCTTCTAGGCATAGCCTAAAACAAATATAGTTCCTGTAAAGCAGTGAAGTCAGAAGTCATAGTTATTTAAAATTAGATAATTAAAAATTGCTAAATTCCTTCAGACTATCTCGGAACATCAGCAAATGAACACAAAATTACTCTTACAGAAAAGTAAGTGAAACTATAATGCCAATATACAATGTTATTTAGTCTTCATTACTGTGATATTTTGATTTCCACTACTAGCGTCATTAACCTAGCAGTGGTCGCATTGTAGCTGCCTGGTATGCCTGTGTTACTACAAATGAACCACATGAACATGTAGGTCCCTAGAATGCAATTTCACAAGACGTTGTTATTTTGTGTGTCATTTTTACTATAGTACCTGATTGGTACACAGGGGGGCAGCACTTCGACTATTGCTGTTCACATATTGGAGATTTTGATGTGTGATAGAAAAGCTGTCATCAGAGTTATGAATATGAAAGCATCTATTTCCCAAAGGTTACCTCACATGGTTTTTTTTGTTTTTTTTGTGCACATTTATGGAAAAGTACCTTTCGAGTTATTTAGGATTCATTGACCACCTTGTATAATTAATATTAAAAATTGATACTTCAGTTCCTGTGTGCACATATTAACATTATGATATTGTGATGCAAACTCGCTCATGAGAGCTTACTGGGTACTTTCCCTTGATGTAGAACCAATAAATTCGGCAAGAAGTAAGGTTTCACAATACAAGTAAAGGAAAAAAATTGGAAAATGGTTAATTTGTAGTTGTATCATACAAAAAAAAATTCTTTTGCCTTTGGTTGTTTGATTTCAAACTTGAAATTAAAACATTCATGAAAGTCTTGGAATCCATTGAAGCAATATCTTGCCAGTATCAATGTTGAAAACAAGTAAAAATCGTTGAGATCCTCTATTTCGAGAATTGATTGACTGTCTGTATACATAATTAAGTTTGTACGGAACCCTCAGTGTGTATGTCCTAAGCACACAATTTATTATTCTCTAAGCAGGCAATACACAAGACTTACATGTCCTCTACTACGATCAGACATGGAAAGATAAGTGTGAGCATAAATGACAAGTGGAGCTAAAACATAATCTTGAGAAACAAAATAATTTAGTGAATCATTATTTCTCACACATTCGGTTATGATTAAGAAATAATGGTACAATGTGTTGCGATGTCTGTTGGTTGAAGCAAGAGCAGGTAAGAGATCATGGCTTGAAGCGAAAGTCCCACCTGAAGTCGTTTCTGCAGCTGCACTGTCTCAGAACTGAACTTTAGCTGAACTATTAAAAGGAAAACTTGAGAGATAGTGTTTGGGAAAAAAACCTAATGTTAAAATTGCAGGCTGTATGGAAGTATATTTTTGTTTTTTACATCTACCAGAACAACTGCAAAATTCATAGTGGGATCCAAAAGTACTGTTGGGAATTTTAATAGGCTACACCGAAGTTTGTCACAGAGAATTGATTAGGTATAAACTTATTGTTGCCTGACACATTGATATTGTGGAAGATGTGGTCAAGTGTATTGATTCTAGAGGACTGTTATACAGGAGGTGAACATTTTAGTGATTCTGAGTGAAAAGGCATAGAGAATTTATCTGTATATGAGCAGATGATCCTTACAGATAAGACAGATGGAGGACATCAGAAAAGTTCAATAAAGGAAAGCTGGTTTTGTGTTATCGTAATACGGAGGACAGCATGTCATGGGTATGATGTGTGATTATAGATGGCAATAAATAAAACAAAGGCATTCTTTATTGCAGTGTGGTGATATCTTTTCATGAAATTTAAATCTCCAACTTTCTATCCTGAATGCAAAAGTATTTTGTTGTGACCCACCACATAGAAAGCTTGTATGGAAAGGTTTTTGTGTGCATTTTTTGCATGGTGTTCGAAATTGGAATGGTAGAGAAACAGTATGAAAGTGATCTGATGAAACCTTTGCTGGACACTTAAGTGTGATGTTAGGAAGAACTACGCTAATAGCTGTTCAAATTGTTGTTTATTAAAACACAACCGGTTTTGCAGCCTTAAGGCACATTAATAGATGCAACCTACATGATAAGGAGCAAACTGCAGTGTCACCACATTTTATGGATGTTAAAATTAATACAGGAATGTCTAAAATATACATACAGTGTTGAAAGACCGTAGGCATACAGTAACATATCTTGGTGTGAAATGTTTGTGGTGAAGTCCGGGGTGAGTATCATAGTTTAACAGAAGGAAAAAAAAGTTCAGTCACTATCTAATTATCACATACCATATTCAAAAACACATTACCAACATTTAACTAATCCTCCACCAGTTTTATATGTATCTTGAGTAAAGCTTCTTGATACTGCCGTAGGTTTATTTTGATGTTAGTGCATCATCACATGGATATCATGTAATGGTCAAAATAAGTTTTAGTAGTTCTTTTTTATAAAGGCTTTTTTATTTTGCAAGAAAGATGTTTGGTGGCGAATGTTCATCATAGAACTTACATCTTCCAGTTATAAATAAAAAGTCAGCCTGCACGCAGTTGATGCTATATTCGGCCTAAGACTGAAGTATGGCTGTGTACAAATTGCCTCTATTTATATGGTTTTAAACATTTACTGTCATTGTTAGTTATTGAATTTTGCATAGAAACAATTAAAGTTTTTACATACATCTTCCCAAATTACATAGAAATTTACATAGAATAAAAGTTAATAATTGCATATAAAGACAGGAAAGAATCTGTTTCTCTTAAGACTATAAATTACGTTTTAACACTGATGCAATATATTTCATTAATTTGCATATAGTAATCAATTGGCTGAAAGAAAAATTATGCTAGTATTTTCAGGTGTTCAGAGTGATTAGTTTAATCGAATGAAAGGCCTAGATGCAAGCAATTATTTTTGTATGAGTAAAATTTATATTTCTATGTGGTTGTACTTACCAGTTCCAATTAAAACATGAGTGTAACTGATTTTGACTCATTGTATCATATTTTTGTTAAGGATTCAAACAATTTCTGGCTTCAAAACATAAAAATAGCTGTCTCTCTATGACTTGGGAATATCGGAACTTTAACCATCAATTACTCCATAATTACAATAGCAAATTCATTCCTACCTTGTGCCTGTAGATTGTATTGTGTGTAAATTATGATGTTGCATTAGTTTTTAATCAAACACGTTTCTTTCATTTATTGGTGAGACCCAATGTAAACAACATCAAAACAACAGTTTAAAGTAGTGCAACATACTATTATTATGTATATGCCCTCTTCAGGAGAGCAGAGATGAAATTGGAATAGGATATAAGGTCCCAAGGGGTTCTGATATTACAATACCCTTTGTTCATAGTCAAAATTTAGTATTCAGTGAAAATTGTCAGTACTATGGCAAGCAAGTGTAATGAATATGTGCTCCATTCTTTAAAATATGCCTGCATCTAAAAAGAAAATTAGAAAAATATTTTAACTGAGCGAGCACAAAAAGTTTTTGAAAAGAGGCCTGATTGGGGATAAAAAATTGCCACTGCTGTTGCGAATAGTCGTAGCCCTCAGGGAAGTATCAGGTGATAGTGTCCTACTGGTGTGACCGCAGCACTGCTAGGTGCAGGCCAAAGTGAAAGTGGCCTGTATGAACGACGAAGAGGGACTAGCCGGTTGGTGCAATGGCAACTATCCATGTGGACACTGTGATACCATATACTCGTTACTAGGAGTGCTGGGTCGCTGCTACCTTTACAAGTGAGAATAATAGAGAATTTTATTACTAGGAGCGAAGGGTATTTGTATGGTCTTTTAATGTTGAATACATTTTAGACATAGCTTTATTAATTCTAATATCCCCAAAATGTGGTGACCCTACTTTGCTTTGTACCATGTAGGTTGCACCTGATGATCTGGCTACAGTCCACGAAACTGATTATGGTTTAATAAACAACAATTTTACCAGCTGTTAGCAGAGTTCTTTCTAACATCATGCCTTTCAACAGAGTTGATTACCTGGAATATAAAATAGTTTGTGACTTATGTGTAAATTACAGAGTAGTCATGGAGATGTAATAGAAGACAAGGGCATCAAAGGAGGTTCAAGGAGTCATAAACAAGAACAAAAATTCGAGTTCAGAAGGTCAGACAGAGAACCTACAGTGCCTGATATATATCGTAATTATATCACCAAGGAAAACTCCTTGACAGTACCAGGAATCAAACCTGTATTCCTGCTCCCCCTACGAGAGTCTTCCATAAGAACCACTCAGCTCTCAGCTACAGAGGCCAACAAAACCCTATAAACAGAAATTAAATATCAGTGTTATTGTAATTAAACAATGGCTTTAAGTGACCAAGATGCCATTATCGGAAATTATTTAGTTTGAACGAGGTCATATAATAGGGCTACAAGAAGCTGGATGTCCCTTATGCAATACTGCACAAAGACTCAAGGCAGGAATGTAGCCACTGTACATGATTGCTGGCACCGGTGGTCATGAGAATTTGGAGTTGCAATAAGATGGAGCTCCTGATGGCCACATGGCACTACGAGAGGAAAGACAGACATGTTCAGCATGTGACTATGCAGCAGCAATTTGGCAGATTACTTCAAGGACAGCTCACTGCCGGAAGTGATGCAGTGTGTGTTCCACTAACCCCAAACCATCACCATTTGTGACTTCAGTGGGAGAGCCTCACTGGAGGGCAGAGCGGAGGTCTGTAGAATTTCCTGATGAAAACTGTTTCTGCCTCAGTGCCAGTGATGGCCGTGTGTTAGTTAGGAGGCGGCCAGCCGAAGGTCTGCAACCAACCTGTGTGCGTGCTCACTCACTGGATGTACTCCTGGAGTTATGGTCTGGAGTGCAATGTCATACGACAGCAGGACCACTATTGTGGATATCCCACACACTGTGACTGCAAATACCTATGTCAGTCTGGTGATTTGACACATTGTGCTGCCACTCATGAACAGTATTTCAGGGGATGTTTCCCAACAGTATAACGCCCACTCACATACTGCTTTTGTAACCCAACATGCTATATGGAATGTGGACATGTTGCCAGGGCCTCCTCACTCATTACATGTCTTCAATGGAGCATATATGGGTCGTCAACAGATGACAACACCAGTGTCATCCACAAACAGCATTAACCATCCCTGTATTGACATACCAAGTGCAACAAGCATGGAAGTCTATCCCACCTGGCACCTATACAACATCCACACCTTGTACATCATATGCAGATTCGATCTCCCCCACCCCTTGGTGTCTTCTATCCTCTCCACCACCAGCGTGTAACCACAACTTTATCATCACACCTTCATCTCACCATCTCCACGCCATCCGCCTCCTTTCCCGATGCAATTTCCAGTGCCTATCCCTCCTGGATGGTGAGCTTCGCCCTGATAGCTACTCCTCCTACCAACTCTAACCCAACTTCCCCCATACCCCTTCTCAGCGCTCCCTCTCCCCTCCTCATCCCTTCCCCTGACCGGTTTTTTCCTCCCTAACCGCCCCCTCCCTTTCCAGTGCACCCCTTCTGTATCGCTGCACTCTGTTCGGACTTGCCTTCCCTCTCCATATGTCACTTGCCCCTTGGTGCGCCCCCCTTGCTTTTCCTCCCACCCTTTCCAGTACATCTGCCCCACCTGTCCCTTCTTTTCCCTCCTCTCAGCCCCCCCCCCCCTTCCTCCTTCCTCCTTGGCTGGTCCCTCCTGGCAGTTTTTGCCCTTCGTCATGTGTACTCTGTCACGTACAGTGGTTTTAAAGTGTCGTTGTTCTGGTGTGTTTTAATGCTGTGGCCAACCTTTAACTCATGCGTCTGACTTCAGTGTTTTTTTACATGCTACAAATCGCCATCTGTGTTTTAACTTTATGTGGACCTTTTTTTAAGTGTACCACAATGAACGTCTCCATGTACATGTATATTTTAATCTCCACTGTCTCCCCTCAATATGTTATGTCCCCCCATATCGCCTTTTATATGTATCATTCTCATCTTTTTATTAAAAGATCTCGCTGAAGAGCGGCGGATTGTGCTGCTCCCAGATTTGCCCTGCCCCCAGCTTTCCCCTGCTCCCTATGGGTGTGGGAAACGAAAAAAAAAAAGTGGAGCTGTCATTTGTCTACAGTCTGTAACTGCGCAACCGCTACATTCGCAGGTTCGAATGCTGACTCGGGCATGGATGTGTGTGATGTCCTTAGGTTAGTTATGTTTAAGTAGTTCTAAGCTCTAGGGGACTGATGACCTCAGAAGTTTAGTCCCATAGTGCTGAGAGCCATTTGAACCACACAATTTTTATGGATGTCAATGCTCCATGTCACCGGGTCAGAATTGTTCTTAGTCGGTTTTTTAAGAACATTCTGGACATTTAGAGCCAATGATCTGGCCACCCATCGAACATTTGTGGGATATATTCGAGACGTCAGTCTGTGTACAAAATCTTGCATCGGCAACACTTTCGCAATTAGGGAAGATTGCAGAGGCAGCATGGCTCAATATATCTGCTGGGGACTTCCAACGACTTGTTGATGCCATGTCGAGTTGCTGGACTGCACCAGGCAAAAGAGTCCAACACAATGTTAGGAGGCATTCCATGACTTTTGCCGCCTCAGTGTAGACCCGACATTGTGTATAGTAATTATTGTGAAGTACCAGATTAGTCCTCACCGTTAATATTGTTTCGTCTTTTATAATTAATGTAAAAACTCTGATACTGAAAACCAATAAAGCATATGTATGCTAACAGTGTTTTACTTTTTTTAAGAAACAGCAGAATTCCTGAGAATGTGTGAAGGAAAATTACCCTCTTTTTCCAAAGTGATTGATTTCAGAAGTTGCTGTAACAGTAGCAGAATAAGCTGAATTATATTTGTTTCATTTATCGTGCTGAACAACAATATCCGAATTTCCACCGCGTGCAGTGGAAATCGTGGCATTGCAGATTCTTCTGTGAACTTCGTATCTAAGCTTTCTCTCTTCGAGAAAAGCATACTATTCCTTTAAATCGGTATGAATGGTGCATTTGTGTTTAGGCATAACAGCTTGGTTCACGCAAACAACACATAACATTAACTACGAACACCAGACTAAGGAAATTTCGTCTGTCCTGATTGTTCACAGAACGCGCCAAACAGGAAGTGAGATAAGATGCGATGCAATATTCCTCACGACAAGGAATGATGGAAATAGGCACAAAAAAGCGAATAAATCCCTCTTTAAATTCTCTGAGCGAAAAGTGGGGAACCAGCTACCTCATTCTGCCTTCCTATCCAGAACTTTTGGCATGCAAACATATTCGCACTTTCTCGTGCTGAAAGAAAGTAGCAGAGAGACAGTGACATGGAAGAGAGAGGAGACAGTGATTGTGGGAGGAAGAAAGTGGTAGTTAAAGAGAAAGAGGTGTGGATGAAGATACTAGTAGTGTGGCCAAAGAGAGGGGAGGTAGTCGCAATAAGAGAGAGAGAGAGGGAGAGGGAGAGAGAGACTATAGACAGTGAGGACGACATGTTGAATATGAAGGCTTAACTACAAAGAGAGACTGGGTAAAATGATTTAGAATGTTCTGTGTTAAAAGAGCGCGAATATGTTCACATACTATAATTTTTGGTGGGGGAAGGCGGAATGAGGACTGAGAGAGCTAGTTTGTCAGTTTTTTAAAGTGGAACATACTCGACTTTTTCGTACTCTGACGAAAGCTTTTTTGCTGCTGCTTTGTAAAAATGCGTGATTTATAATGTGTGCAAGATGCCAATAAATCACTGGTTCCCCTAATGTTACGATAAATACCATCCCAGCACAAGCAAACACTTTTATTACTATTTTAAGTTTTTCATTCTTTTTACCACACATAATTACATAAGCAAGTGTAACGTTTGGAATTTTATCATTAAAAGTTGGACAATGTTTCATAGTTGTTTTTCTTGTGTAGTTACAACATTCTTTCTGTGTGTCATATTAATTTCATACTTTGGATAATTATTTACAAAACTAAATGGACCAATATCAATGTCTGATTTTAGTAAAGTAATACGTTTAAAATCTGAAAATGCATCATATGCTTCTAGAAAATAATTTGGTGGATTAACATTCCACATTTCTTGAGGAAAATCTTCATTTCTACCATTTTTTGAATAAATATTCAGTAGTTTAACATGATAAAATAATGACAAATCAACTAATTGATTATTATAAAGTACTTCATTCCTTTTGGTATTTACTTTTCCTGTATTGAGAATATGTCATTCGAAACATATTTTATCAGTAACAGATGAAGTTAAATATAATAAAACTGTTGATGAAATAAAAGGATATTCGATTCTAGGTAATATATTATTTCTTTTTTTATTGTTACAAAGCAAACAATTTAGCTACATAATTTTCAATTAAGTTTTTATTTGATTTTCCATCATAAGTTGGATAATCTGTACTATCATTTCCTATAATTTGAAAATTCGTATATAATTGTGCATAATATGGATGTATCCAACCATCACCAATATTTATTTCAATTCATGTATCTTTCTTAGGAACATGCAAATTATTTTTAGTTTTTTCATTAAAAGGAAATGAACAAAACTGATAACTTTCAATTTTATTCATGGCGCAGTCAAAGATTGCTTTAGCTATCGTTTACTGTTTTACCAATTACTTATTTATTTATTTATTTATTAAGGAGAAAATTTATTAAGATATTTTTAAAATATCTGTTAGAGTAGCACCAATAAAGTCAATTAAATTGTCATTTTCATTATTTATAGTAACTTCTAAATACTGAATTGTATCAAAAATAGGAACTTTTACAGGATAATTTGATTCATAAATTGTTGGTCCACCAGAATCAGCATTATGTTTAAATGAAGCAATAATATTAGTTTCTTCATGAAAATGATCATTATGCTTTACATACATTCCATCAGAAAGATTAAATTTATATTTATTAGTTCAAAAGGAATTATTTTTGTAACATCTTTAGCTACAGCTTTTTCATTAGGTAAAACAACTTGATTATTAAAACAAGTAAATTCCCAATTCTGTCTTGAATATCCATATATAATTTTACATCACTTCCAATATTAATTCTATTTAAAATTTCGTCTGCTTTAATATGTATATTAGGTTTTTTCGAATGAATACTTTTTTTAAGTTGTTAAAACCATATTGACCTACTGGAATTTCTATCTCTTCTACATCACAATTAAGTTTATTATAATTTGTTTTAATATTTGGTGTTCAGAATATTGAATAAAAACTAACTACTGAAACATCAGTGTAATTGACACATATTTTCTAAGTACAGATGATTTATTACTAAGTTGAAATAGACTACAGCCAAAGCTGTCCTTAGACTGTCAGGTGACTCATTTACTAATGAAAAAATGTAAATAAGTGTAAAATTATGAATAAACGTAAAAATTTAATAAACGTAAAATATAAATGAAAAATACAAATAAATGAAAAAGTTATTAAATAAATGAACAAAACAGATTGGGAACCTAAAGTGATAATTCCAGAAAATAATTTAAAAAACAAACTTGGAAAACTTTTACCAAATTCTATAAGGTGAGTAATAATTGGTCCAAGTGGGTGTGGGAAAAAAACATTAATGATTGATAATTATATTTTAGCTCCAGGATGATTAAACTGGAATGAAATTACACATTTATATATTTATTCAAAAAGTTTAGACCAACCAAAGTATCAAGAATTTATAAAACAATGTAAAAAATTGTACATAAAGTTAATAAACATATTGTTAGAGAATTGAAAATAATGAAGAAATTATTCCATTGGATGAATGTAAAGAAAAATCAGTTGTTGTATTTGATGACTGTATTCTATAAAATCAAGATATTGTTAGAGATTATTTTAGTAGCGCCAGACACAAAGGTATAGATTGCTTCTACTTCGCTCAAATTTATTAAAAAATACCAAAACAGTTAGAGATAATTTAAATTTTTTAAATATATATAGACAAGATGATACATATTTAAATCTTATTTATCATGAATTAGTTCATGGAGATTTAAAGTCTGATAATTTTAAAGAAATGTGTAGCAAATGTTGGAGTGATGAATTTGGTTACTTAACAATAGATATGTCTAGAAAATCATACGAAGGTAAGTTTAGAAATAAAATACAACATTTCTTAAAAATGTAAATACAAATGCTAACCATTTTTTCTTCTCTAATAAACATTTGCAAAGTATGATGAAGTAGTTGTTAAAAAAGCTAAACAAAATAGAAAGCTGAACAACTGAAAGAAAAATTTAAACTTCGAAAAAGCAACCAAGAACAGAATTTAAATTTTTTTTACTATTTGCTCCTTTAAGTTTAGTGCTACACTTTTGAAGATTGGAAATAAGCATCCATTGTATTAAATTTGGGCAAACTCCACTTTATAAATTGGAAATACAGTTCAAGAAATTATCACGGGGCAAGTTTAGGGTCCCTAAGGCCTTACCTTTTCTGTTGCTCACTGATCTATAATAAATAAAATTAATGCAGCCTACTTGTCCAACATTCATTTGACACAGGAAGAAGTGAAAGCCAACGTGTCTGCGCTGAATGTAGTATTTTATGTACTTTAAGCTGCATAATTTTTTTAAAATTGATCTAGCTGACATTGTTGCTCACAACTTTGTTGCAAGTAATTATGTACCTCTCTTGCAAGTTCCTCAAAACGACTGGGAAGTGCCTTCCATCCATCAATAGCACACAAGCAATTCGAATGACAATCGCATTTTGTTAATGTTATTCCAGGAAGAAACTCTTTTAATTCAATGGACACTGAATTGTGATTCCCAGTTGAAGGATTTGCACCATATGAGCCACAACTAATGATATTTTCTAATAAAATATTATGCTGTACAAGGCTTGAGGCATTGTTAGCTGCAATAGGCAGAAGATATACGTTTCTGCCATGCGGGGTAGCTGCACGGTTATAAGCATATTGTCGCGGTCCGTGCGGCTCCTTCCGTCGGAGGTTCTAGTCCTCCCTTGCGTGCGTGTGCATGTGCGTGTGCGTGGGCGGGGGCGGGGGCGCGGGCGCGCGTAGGGACTGATGATCTCAGCAGTTTGGTCCCATAAGACCTCCCCCCCCCCCCCCCCACCCACATATGTACATATATATATATATATATATACATGTATTCTTATTCTCATTTTCAATAAAGAAACCTTTTTTAGCCTCACTGTCTCTCTCTTGCAATGAATATGACAGGGGAATCTGCAACAGACGGTCCTCTGCCACAACCTCTTTTACTACTGACTGATGCCTCCTTCATGCGTCCGTTTATGTCCATTTGTGCCTCGTACAAAGTGTCATAAATTTTTGTTGTTCTCACTGCTCTTTCGTAGGGCAGCAGCTGAGGCAACTCAATGACGCCAAAAAGTCAGATAACGAATTCTGCTACTAGTGTTGTTGTTGTTGTTGTTGTTGTTGTTGTTGCCGTGTTGAGAAATGAGACTTAATTTCTACATCTTCGTGATTGTCTTTTGTGTCAAGGAATGCAGCAATTTTGTGTATGGAGTCGTGCTTTTCGTTAATGTTATTATAACTTCGAACGTTCCAGAGTCACTCCTCTGCGACGTAGAGTGCCGTGTGACACGGGTTGCTAAATTTTGCTACTTATCCACTTCATTTTTGTAAAGGAACACACAGGTGCAACGCTTAACACAACAAAAGAACTAGCGCCGGTTAGAGGCATTCAGTGGTAGCAGGCCACAAAAAATGTTCCTTTGATGTGTACCGGCAGAGTTGCCGAACACTTGTTTTGACAACATCTCGCGAACACTGGTAGTCCAGTAGTTAGCCGCGGACAATGTTGCAGAAAATGTTTTAAACTCAGTGTAAATGCACATTTACACACACCGTACAGATGTCAACAATGAAAAAGTGGGGGTGGAGGGGGGGAGGTTGGGGTACGGGGTCCCTAACTCTTTTCCGCCTTTAGAAGAATGTCAGTTTCTTTTATTTTTTCACACAGTTTCCACTTTAGCTTCCATTCGTTTCGTGATGAATGCTTTCAGTGGCTGCCTACACCTATGGAATGGAGTGAATGCCGTTTGGAATGAAACGAATGTCTATGCAGCGGAATAACACTTGTCTGCACGCACAACGCTTCGAAAATAGTTTCTCGCTTTTGTAAATGATACTTCAGTTAGACTGATTTTCTACGAGGAGAAAAAATACTTAATTTCCCTTCTCCCCTTAGCCAAGTTCACACGGTACCAGTTTTATGCAATGAATTACGAGGTTGTGGCTAGGTTGGGGCGTAATAGCACGACTTAAATTCTTGCGAGCGGAGAGAAAAAGCAGTCAAATATTTGTGGCAACCAAGATTAATAATTTACTTGATGCTCGGTTTATTCTACATCTACCTCTGTACTCCGCAAACCACTGTGAGGTGCGTGGCAGAAGGTACGTCCCATTGAACTAGTTATTAGGGTTTCTTGATCCATAATGGATGAATGAAGAAAGAATTTATTATGGTTTCTTCCTATTCCATTCACGTATGGAGCGCGGGAAGAAAGATTGTTTGCATGCCTCTGTGCGTGAGCTATCTGTAGATAACTGTAGTATATCGCTAGAGTAATCTTTTAAACCCGGTTCTTGAAATTCTATTAACAGACTTTCTCGGGATAGTTTCGGTCTGTCTACAAGAGTCTGCCATTTAAGTTCCTTCAGTATCTCTGTGACACTCTCCCACGGATTGAATAAGCCTGTGACCATTCGTGCTGCCCTTCTCTGTATACGTTCAATATCCTCTATTAATCCTATCTCGTACAGTTTCCACACGCTTGAGCAATATTCTAGAACCAGTAGAGTAAGTGATTTGTAAGCAATCTCTTTGGTGGCGTAACTTTACTTCCCCAGTATTCTACCAATAAACCAAAGTCTATTACCTGCTTTCCCCACGACTGAATCTATGTGATCATTCCATTTCATAACCCTACAAAGTGTTACACCTAGTATTTGTATGAGTTGTACGATTCCAACAGTGAATCATTGATGTTTTAGTCATAGGATACTACGTTTTTCTGTTTGTGAAGTGCAAAATTTAACATTTCTGAACATTTATAGCAAGTGTCCAATCTCGGTATCGTGTTGAAATCTTATGAAGACCTGACTGAATATTTATGCAGCTTCCCTCAGTTAGTACTTCATTATAGGTAACCGCATCATCAGCAAAAAGACTAATTTTACTATTAGCATTGCCAGCAAGGGCATTAATATCGAATATGAACAACAAGAGTCCCAATATCCTTTTCTGGGACACACCCGAAGTTACTTCTACAGTTGACGATGACTCTCCATCCAAGATAGCATGCTGTGTCCTCCCTACCAAAAAGTCCTCAGTCCAGTCACAAATATCACTTGATACCGCATATGATCGAACTTTTGACAAGGAGCGTAGGTGCGGTACTGAGCCAAATGCTTTTCGGGAGCCAAGAAATACTGCATCTACCTGGTTGCCTTGATCCAAACTTTCAGTATGTCACGTGAGAAAAGTGTGAGTTGGGTTATACATGATCAATGTTTTCGAAAACCATGCTGGTTGGCATTGAGGACGTCATACTGTTCGAGATATCTCATAATGTTTGAGCTCAGAATATGTTCTAAGATTCTACAACACATCGATGTCAAGGATATACGGTAGTTTTGTGGATCGCTTCTACTACCCTTCTTGTAGATGGGTGTGACCCGTGCCTTTTTCCAAGAACTGGGCACAGTTTTTTGTTCGAGTGATCTATGACAGATTATAATTAGAAGATGGACGAATTCAGCCGCAAATTCAGCATAGAGTCTGGCGGGCTTTCCATTGCCGCCTGGAGCTTTGTTGTTTTAACTATTTCAGCTGTTTGTCAACACCACTGAGAATAATACTTATTTAATTCATCTTTTCAGAGGTCTGAGTATTAAATTGGGGAAATTATTCTGGTTTTGCTCTGTAAAGGAACATTTGAAATCGGAGTTAAGCTTTTCAACTTTTGCTTTGTTACCCTCAATTTCAGTTCCTGTCTCATTCGCTAGGGACTGGACACTAGCTTTGGTGCCACTAACAGACTTTACATACGACCAGAATTTCTTTGGATTTTGTGAAATGTCGTGTGACAATATTCTACTATGGTATTCGTTGAAGGTATCACACATTAGCAGCAAACGAAGCTGTAGAAACAGGTTCTAAGTAATTCGCAATATATCCATAAAAATAGGCAAATATCCATGACAACCAAAATTATTCATTTAAGCTATGCTGTTAGGTTCCAAGCCCGCTTCCATAGCCGAACTGTAGCCGGCACGGTAGCTCAGCTTGTTCGCTCAGGGTACTGGCCACTCTCTTGATCAAAAGCTGAGTGGGGTTCACATCGAGAGAAATTGGAAATATGTCATGCGACACTCTCAAAGAACCATTGAAGGCATAAAGACGAAGAGATGGATCGAAAGTAAGAATATGAAAAAAGGAGGATCTGGGTTCAGTTCCCAGTATCGTGCTTACATGGAATTTTTACTCGTTAGCAGGACTAGAACGAGTTCTATCCACCTCTTGGTACCAACTGAGGAACTACTTGAGTGAGTAGTAGCGGCTCCCATGTCTAAAAAAGAAGTCCACAACAGCCGTGAGAGCGGTGTAATGACCCCTGTTGTGTCTAGACAAGACAGCCTAGACACAATGAGAGGAAGCCGAAAGGCACGCGCTAAGCTAAAGCTGGATGGCGTGAGGTCTGAAACAGGATACGTAATGAATGCTATAAAGAAAAGTACGTAGCTTCTGGAATACTTAACTTTAATCCATCCTTGTGGTACATCTGGAGATTGTGGCGATACAAGTGAGACTCTTTAGATACATGCAGTGTTACTAATGGCGCCTTGCTAGGTCGTAGCCATTGACTTAGCTGAAGGCTATTCTAACTATCTGCTCTGCAATTGAGCGAGGCTTCGTCAGTGTGGATCGCTAGCTACGTCGTCCGTACAACTGGGGCGAGTGCTAGTCCGTATCTCGAGACCTGCCTTGTGGTGGCGCTCGGTCTGCGATTACACAGTGGCGACACGCGGGTCCGACATGTACTAATGGACCGCGGCCAATTTAAAACTACCACCTAGCAAGTGTGGTGTCTGGCGGTGACACCACAACCCCATGTTCCTCCATACCGCATCCGGGGTCAACGAACCTCTCTCGTGGACCTCGTACGGCATCTGAATGACGTGACATGGCCAGTGGCGGATCCAGAAAAACCTCAAGGAGGGGGCGCTAAAGGTATCTTGAGCTAGCTTTACTTTTACCGTAATAAAAAATAATCAAGTCACATGCAAAGTTTAATTCTCGAATAAACACTTTATTCGCACTAAAAATTCCAACGCTAGTACACATAGCACTAAAACACACCCGGTCACACTCCGCGTATTTCTAATATCACTAAGCACTACACTGACTGAAGTCCATGGTAGTAGCCAGTAATCGCAGTTGTTTACTTTTATCACTTCCAAGTTATCGCAACGATCGTAGCTTTCAAAAAGCGACTCTGCTTCCCTTATGTATGTGGCTCGGTTATTTCGATAACATTCGCTGCCAGAATGTCCGCTTCCAGACTTTTATGTAGTGTGAACAATTACCTACTGTGAATGAGACTAGCCAATAAGTACCTTACGACACAACGAATAATATAAGGGCGAGTTTCCAATGATGACCTCATCCGGCAATTTACGTGTGTGGAACTCTTATTGTCGATTCCGTTCCTTTCTAGTGCATTCGATGTTTTTAATGCATTCCTATGTAACAATGCGTTTTTAGAAATCTTTTCGAAAGTCACTATACCGGAGATATACACGTCAATAGTTTCCCATACGTAACTCGTATTACGAGTTAGGTATGGGAAACTGTTGTTACACTATTAGTAAAAATATTGTTAACGAGTCTCTATGAATTACTATTATTAATACTTCAAACTCAACTGATCACTCTCACTCTTGAGTAATCTTCACGCTTGCACTCGCTACAACTAGGACTTTTTACTTATTTATTCTTGTCTCAATATTTCTGCTTCTGAATGTAAACTGGCTTCCTATTCGGCGAATAGTCCGTATTTATAACGCTACGTATCGAAAGTTTTCTGTAGAAGAAAACTGCAGAATATTCGCGACTTTTATCGAACAAACGCCACACGGAATAACGTATCGAGATCAATAGAACGGCCGCAACTTTTCTCGTAGGTATGTGTTAGCTGTCTATGTGCTAGACTGAAACGTATAAAATATGTTGTCGCGAACACGCGTGCTACTTAGGAAAGTACAACGACTCGCTTCATTTGAGACGACTGGCGAAAGAAACGAACTAATAGCGTGCCTCGTACGCCAGGAAGGTAGGCCTGAAGTCACTTGCTCAACTCATCAGACAAACTGCCTCTTTGCACCTGTTAACTCGTAATTGGGTATTTAGGTACAAACGTGAATTGCATCTTTTACTGGAACCCGCTATTGTGGGGTCTTCTTGTATATTAGTCCTTCAACGGTTGGAAGCCTATCGCCCTACTAATAATTTGTTATGGCTGTAGTGGGTACAATAAAATTAAAATCTAGCAAAAATGATGATCGGTTGCATGAGGCACTACATCTCCTATGAAAAGGGAACTGTTAAGAAGAAGAGACTAAATGCCATAATCAAGCCGTTATACCATATACATCGAGCATAAATCTTTACTTAAAACTGAAGAAAGCTCCAGGCCAGAGTCCCCGTCGGATTCTACACTGTATTTGCAGGCTTGTTAGACCCTCTGCTAACTATAATCTGTCGTAGATCCCTTGAACAAAAAACCGTGCCCAGTTCTTGGAAAAAGGCACAGGTCACATCCGGCTGCAAGAAGGGTAGTAGAAATGATTTGTTGTAGAATTTTAGAACATGTTCTGAGATCAAACATAATGACGTTCCTCGAACACAATGACCTCAATGACAACCGGCATGGGTTTCGAAAACATCGATCATGTGAAACAACTCACACTTTTCTCACATGAAATACTGAAAGCTTTGGAACAAGACAATCAGGTAGATGGAGTATTTCTTGATTTCCGAAAAGTATTTAACTCAGCATTTGACTCGTATGTGGTATCAAGTGAAATTTATGACTGGACTGAAGACATTTTGGTAGGGAGGGCACAGCATGTTATCTTGGATACTGTGTCACCGTCAGGTGTAGAAGTAATTTCGGGTGCGCCCCAGAGAAGTGTGGTGGGGACCATGCTGTTCATGTTGTATATTTATGACCTTACAGACAATATTAATATTATGCAGATGATGCAGTCATCTGTAATGAAGTACTGCCAGAAAGAAGCTGCATACATATTCAGTCAGATCTTGATAAGACTTCTACGTGGTGCAGAGGTTGGCAACTTACTCTTAATGTCCATAAATGTTAAATTTTGCACTTCACAATATGAAAAAACGTAGTGAGTCACTGTTGGAATCGGTCAACTCATACAAATACCTAGGTGTAACACACTGTAGATATCTGAAATGTAATGATCACACAGTCGTGCGTCATAGGCAAAACTGATGATTGACTTTGGGTTATTGGTAGACTAACGGGGGAGTCCAATCAGTCTACACAGGAGATTGTTTACAAATCACTTATGCGACTGGTTCTAGAATATTACTCAAGTGTGTAGGACTCGTACCAGACAGGACTAACAGGTAATATTGAATGTATACAGAGAGGGGCAGCACGAATGGTCACAGGTTTGTTTAATACGTGGGAGGGTGTCACAGAGATACTAAACGAACTGAACCGGCAGTCCGTTGTAGACAGACGTAAACTATCCCGAGAAAGTCTATCAAGAGAGTTTCAAGAACCGGCTTTAAATGAAATGATTACTCCAGGGATATAAGTACTACAATGCCCTTTGTATCGCACACATAGAAATCATGTGTATGACATTAGAATTATTACTTCGCGCGCGCGCGCACGCGCGCGCACACACACACACACACACACACACACACACACACACACACACACACACACACACACAGGAATTCAAATGACATTCTTCCCGCTCTCCATGCGTGAATGGAATAGAAAGAAACAATAATAACTCGTACAGTGGGATGTACCGTCTGCCATGGACCTCACGGTAGTTTGTAGAGTACAGATATAGAATAAACCGAGCGTCAATTAAATTATTAATCTTGGTTGTCACAAATATTTGACTGCTTTTTCTCTCCTTCCGCAGCAATTTAAGCTGTGCTATGACGCATACTGCAAAGTTGCGTATTTCGTTGTGGTACAAGTAACCAGTAAGACTCCATAAAAGCGGCTCCCAGTTCTCGTTAGTACGCGAGTGCCCAGCTACGAGTTAACAGGTGCAGAACCGCATTTTGCCTGCTGACGTGTGCGCCGCAGCCTGTCGTAGGTTTCGGCAGAGGACTGCAGGTCGGTTGGGTGACATGGCTGTGTTTACAAATCCTAATGTTGAAGTTTCGCTAAGTCCCAACCAACCACAAACTTTGTCGCATGTTCTGTGTTGACGAGGTCACGTGCTCGCATAACAGGTTCTGTAGCAGGCAGTGTCGCCCGGGCGTTCGTGCGCGCGTTGTTATGAACTGTAAACTTGCTCCAACCCATATTTAGCAAGTCAGTTTCGGAAGCGCTGTGTGGTTGATATGTGAGAATGGTTTTAGAAAACATCGTAGCAGATCTTTTGAATCGTTTTCTCGGAGACTGTCAAAAATTTGGACCAATCGCAGTTGCAAATTGGAATAATTGAAGGTGACCATGGTGATATTGGGTGCGTCGTAGTTCTGTTGCGTCGCGCTGTTGCAAACAATTTCCATAAGGCACGGTATGTATTTTCTGTTTATGTGTTGTAATCCCCTACATGTTGTTCAATATTTTATTAGGAGACGTCGTCCTGCAAGATTTAATTTTAAATCCAAGTGCACTCAATGAGTTAAATTTGTCAGTGAAAACTGTATGGGCATTTAGGTAAGTTGCCTCTTTCAAGTTTTTAAGTAATATTAGTTCTGGCTGTGGTTCTTATTTTATAGAAGCAGCCTTCAGTGGCTCCTACTATCAGCTTTTGTAGAGTTAACTTAAGTCGTTCCACATTCCTTCAGGTGGACCTTGTGGAAACAAGATATTTGTTAATGCTTAATGACCAGTAAAGTTAGTAGTTGTGGGCTCCCCTCAACTCTACTTCGCGGTTTCGTAGTTTATCTACTATATATTGCATGCCGCCAAGTCCAGTAACACAACTCAAAAAATCCAATATTTGAGAAAGTCGAATTACACAATATAAAACTTATATTGAAATTATATAAGATTTCTTCAAGTTTAAAGTAAGCGTTGTTGGCAGTAAATTCCATTATATTTTTCGTGTATGTTGGGCACTCCACAAGTATTTTGAAACAAACTAAAAAGTGGGGTTTTCTGACCTGGGTCACTTTTTTGTGGGTGTGCTATGTGTATACGGTTCAGAAGGGAAAGTGCTGAAAACCAGAGCCATAATTTTTTTATTTAAAAAATAAAGTAGTAAAAAAGCTATTAAAGACATAGTGTTGTGGCGTAACAAGACAGCTACGCCACACTGAAGTAGCCGAAAGGCAAGCGTAATCTCAAGTAGGCTAGATAGAGGTCTGAAACAGGATTCGTAATGAATGTGATAAAGAAAAGAACGTAGCTACTAGAACACTTAACTTTTATATCGTCCTTTGGTATACAGCATTCTTGATGATACAAGTGAGACTCTATCTTGAGGTACATGCAATGTTTCAAATGGCGCCTTGCTAGGTCGTAGCCATTAACTTAGCTGAAGGCTATTCTAACTGTCTCTCGGCAAATGAGAGAACGGCTTCGTCCGTGTAGTCTCTAGCAACGTCGTCGTACAACTGGGGTCGAGTGCTAGTCCGTATCTCGAGACCTGCCTTGTGGTGGCGCTCGGTCTGCGATCACAGTGGCGACACGCGGGTCCGACATGTACTAAATGGACCGCGGCCGATTTAAGCTACCACCTAGCAAGTGTGCTGTCTGGCGGTGACACCACATTCCTCCCCCGCAAATCGGCGAACGGTCGTGTGATAAGGCTTCCGCCCGCCGTGAGGAGGACCCCATGTTGACGTATGCGATGAGGTGGGGAGCCTAACAACAGGCGAGGCTGTGCCACCCGCACCCGGCCATTCGGTCCGAGGGGAGCTAGGAAACGCCTGAAAACCTAGTCCAGGGTGCACGTCAACATGCGGTGTATGCGCCCGTAAAGAGAGAGGAGGGGCCGAAGGGTCGATCTCCATTGCGTCGGGGTAGCCGACGCGCGAAGACGCCATGTGGTCCGGAGCGGGCAAGAGTTCCATGGCGGAGGACAGCTGGTCACGGGAAGCGATCGGCGGCGCGTGACCCAGGGAGGCGCTTGGTGGCTGCAGCGAAGCGTCGAATGCGGGCGGCGCCGGCGGGAGAACAGGCGGCGGCGGCGGCGGCGGCTGCGGCGGCTGCGGCGGCGCGTCGCCATTGGGCAAAATGGAAGGCATCGTCGGTAACACCTGCGGATGAGGCGAGCCAGTAGATGGGTCCCCAGGGCGCTGACCGGACGGCACCGTCGCTGAAAGCAGACGGGGAGCGGCAGAACCCGTGCGACGACAGAGGCGCAGCTGATTGAGATGCCGACGCACCTCACCAGAGGCCCCCAAAACCAAATACATCGCGCGGCCGAGGCAGCGAAGAATGCGCCCTGCGAGCCAACGCCGTGAACCTCGATAGTTGCGATAGAATACAACGTCGCCTGGAGCAAAAGCAGGAGTCTGCCGCTGCATAGGAACCTGATGCGGCGGATGCAGCAAAGACATCAAGGTTCGAGGAGGACGACCGTGGAGCAACTCAGCCGGCGAGCGACCATCTCGGGGCTGAGAGCGATACGAAGACAAAAAGAGCAACAACGCGTCCTCCCGAGAATGCGACTCTTGAAACTTCAACATCTGTGAGTTGAAAGTCCGGACCAATCGTTCAGCGGCATCGTTTGACTGAGGCGAAAACGGCGCGGATGTCAGATGTTGAATACCATTGGCCTAGCAGAATGACTGAAATTCTGCGGACATGAATTGTGGGCCATTGTGGGAAACAAAAGTCTGCGGAAGACCTTCAATGCAAAAGATAGCAGACACCGCTTGGATGGTGGGAGAGGACGTCGTGGAAGACATCCGGACAACAAAAGGAAAATTACTGAAAGCATCTACCAGAACCAACCATCGAGCATTCCAGAATGGACCAGCATAATCGATGTGCAAGCGTTGCCAAGGGGAAGTGGCTTTTGGCCATGCAAAGACTTTCCGCGGCGGTGCGGATTGTTGTTCGGCACACGCCATGCAAGAAGAACACATATTCGTAATCGCAGCATCGATTCCGAACCAAGTACAGTGCTGACGAGCAAGTTGTTTCGTTTGCACTATACCCCAATGTCCTTGGTGAAGAAGCCGTAAAACAGAGGACTGTAACGAACGTGGGACCACGACTCTGAACTGATCATTATCAGAACGCTACAACAAAACACCACGTCGAACAAAAAGTCTCTCCTTGTGAGCAAAAAATCGGCGAAGCGACGGATCCTCGATCCGAGACTTTGACAAAGGCCATTGCGTAGCAACAAAACGCAAAACGGTGGCAAGGACAGGGTCAGCAGCTGTGGCTGTAGCTACACGACGAAAATCAATCGGAAACGATTCGACCACTTCATCGGTTTCCGAATCAATGAACATGCAAGCAAGTTCGGAAGAATCGAATGCTTTATCCTCAGCAACAGGCAAACGGGACAACGCATCGGCGTTTCCGTGCTTAGCAGTGGACCGATACAAGATATCGTAGCGGTACTGCGAGAGGAAAATAGACCAGCGAATGAATTTCTGCGCTGTACGCGGAGGTACAGGCTTGTTCGGATGAAAAAGCGACGTCAAAGGTTTGTGGTCTGTGATAATGGTAAAGTGACGACCATACAAGAAATCATGGAACTTAGTAACACCAAACACGAGAGCCAAAGCTTCTTTCTCTATCTGTGAATAATTCCTTTGCGCAGACGAGAGCAATTTGGACGCAAAGGCAATAGGGCGATCATGTGAGCCAACTTTGCGCGCAAGCACAGCACCGATCCCGAAATCCGATGCATCTACCATCAACAAAAGGGGCTTCTGGGGATCGAATGGCGTAAGGCAAGTATTTGAAAGCAACGCCGATTTCAACTGGCGAAAGGCGCGTTCGCATTCCGTCGTCCAGACGAACGGAACACCTTTACGGCGTAAGCGATGAAGCGGAGCTGAAATGGAAGAGGCATTGCGCAGAAAGCGATGATAATAGTTAATTTTACCCAACACACTCTCTGGCTGCTTCACATTTTGTGGCGAAGGCAAATCGTGTATGGCGCGGAGGTGCTCTGAACTCGGATGTATGCCTTTGGCATTGATGACATGTCCCAGGTAAGGTAAGTCACGAGCAAAAAACACACATTTGTCCTTCCGCAAGCGAAGACCATTTTGTCGCAATACCTGAAATAATGTTCGTAGGTGTGCTAAATGCTCGTCGGCTGTCTTTCCGGAGATCACAATATCGTCCAGATAGTTCGCAGCAGTAGGGACCGACGCACAAACAGTTTGTAAAAATTTGCTGAAACAATGCAGGGGCGGATGCACACCCGAATGGCAGTCTTTTGAATCGGTACAAACCAAGATGCGTGTTAACCACCAAGCCGCGCTGGGATTCGGCGTCCACCGTGATTTGCAAGTACGCATCTGCTAGGTCCAACTTCGAAAAGTATTTACCCGGGCACAGTTTATCAAAAAGATCTTCCGGGCGGGGTAAGGGAAAAGTTGCATCACGAGTTGTGGATTCACTGTGGCCTTGAAGTCCACACAAAGTCTCAGTTTTCCGGAAGGTTTTGGCAAAATTACTAAGGGTGAGGCACAGAGAGAAGCTTGCACACGTTCAATTACACCCTGTGATTCTAAATCGTTTAATGTTCTTGCGACCTCATCACGCAATGCGTGGGGAACATTGCGCGCTCGGAAAAATTTCGGTTGCGCGTTTACTTTCAGTTCCAAATGTGCTTCATAGTTCTTAGCGCAACCAAGGCCCGGGGCAAATATGTCTGCAAATTCTTCACACAGACGAGAAACACTGTCTGAAGGCACAGTCTGATTCACTGATAGGACCTGATTTACAATAGACATGTTAAACAACTGAAATAAATCTAAACCAAACAAGTTCACTGCAGTAGAAGAACGAAGAACGTAAAATGACACAACTTTTGTTTGTCCCTTATATGTTGCAAGAAGGGGGCACTGTCCAACACAGGTATAAGCTGACCTGAATAACTTTTTAACTGAACATTTGCGGCACGCAACGGAGGTTTGCCCAGTTGTTTGTACGTGTCATGATTGAGCAATGAAACTGCAGCTCCGGTATCGAGCTGGAATAGTATGACCTTGCCATTAAAGTCCAAATCTACAAAAAGTTTATTGTCCTGCTGGCGACAAGAGCGATTGTCTTGTGCAATTTGAACTCATACAGGTACAGCATCACTTGCTAATTGACGTGATTTCCGGCGACGTCGACGCACAGTATTTGTGGGACGAACACAGTCACTGTTAGAGAAAGTGGCACTGGACGAAGCGGAATTAACTACATGAATGTCCATGGGCGAATGTTCACGAGCCTGAGTATTCTTGGTTCGATTCCGGCGCGAAGCAAAAGGCCTGGAATGGTTGATTGTCAGATCTGAGCTTTTTCTGGCAAACACTTTGAACATGTCCTTTCCTATTACAGAAAAAGCAAATAGCTTGGCGTGACGGGCAATGTTCACGCGAATGTCTAGTAGCACACCACAGGCATGATTTCACTGCATTTGTATGCTGGCGCGGCACACCTGGTTTAGAGCGCGGCGGCAGCTGCGCGGATGTGCGCGAGGGCAGTTGACCAGGCCGCGCAGCTCGCCCGGTGGGCCGGTTAATGTGACACACGGCTGGTGAAGATGCAAATGAGTCCTGAGCAAAGTCAAGCGTGTCCTGTCTATCCAATATGTCTATCACTTGTTGAAGGGAGGGATTAACTAGTTTCAAAATTTGCTCCCGTATACGAACATCAGAAACGTTCTGTGCAATTGCATCACGTACCATTGTATCTGAATAAGGGAGTCCACATTCACACTCAAAAGCACAATCCCTTGTAAGGCCTTGCAATGATGCAACCCACTCCCTATTAGCCTGACCGGCCGTACGTTTTGTACGAAAGAACGTGTACCTTTTTGCAACTACATTAACTGTTTCTTTGAAATAGGCGTCCAATGCCGACAAAATTTCTTCGTAGGACAGAGTTGCTACGTCGCGTCGAGGAAACAATTTCACTATCACACGGTACGTTTGCACGCCGACACAAGACAATAAGTGAGGCTGCCGCTCGTTACCTTGAATTCTGTAGGCGGCGAGATGAAATCCAAACTGGCGTGACCACTCAGTCCATGTCTCTTGGGTGGGGTCAAACTTGCGAAACGGCGGTGCAACTGCATGTTGTGGCTGCGGTAGCGGTGAAGCGGCGGCGGCCGCATCGGTTTGAATGGCACGTTGACCCTGGACGAGCTGTCCAAGGGCATCCAATAACGCCTGCGTCTGCTGATTCTGCAAGCGATAAAATTCGGACAGTACACCTGGAGAATGTGGCGAAGGCATGACACAAGTAAATGTAAGCAATTAGAAAGAACAAGACCCTTTCCGTTGCCTCGTCGCCAACTGTTGTGGCATAACAAGACAGCTACGCCACACTGAAGTAGCCGAAAGGCACGCGTAATCTCAAGTAGGCTAGATAGAGGTCTGAAACAGGATTCGTAATGAATGTGATAAAGAAAAGAACGTAGCTACTAGAACACTTAACTTTTATATCGTCCTTTGGTATACAGCATTCTTGATGATACAAGTGAGACTGTATCTTGAGGTACATGCAATGTTACAAATGGCGCCTTGCTAGGTCGTAGCCATTAACTTAGCTGAAGGCTGTTCTAACTGTCTCTCGGCAAATGAGAGAACGGCTTCGTCCGTGTAGTCTCTAGTAACGTCGTCGTACAACTGGGGTCGAGTGCTAGTCCGTATCTCGAGACCTGCCTTGTGGTGGCGCTCGGTCTGCGATCCCACAGTGGCGACACGCGGGTCCGACATGTACTAAATGGACCGCGGCCGATTTAAGCTACCACCTAGCAAGTGTGGTGTCTGGCGGTGACACCACACATAGGATATTTACTTTATAATACTATGCACCATTTATATTTTACTCTTAAAAAAATTAAAATGTTATGAAAAAAATATTTTCAAATACGTGTGAGAGTTTGGAACATAACTGCCAAAATTTGAGCCTCCAAAAAATAATCATAGTAGTACCAAATAAAATGTGAAATTGCCATCCAATAAGAGAGAACATAATCTAGTTTCAGATTAAGTGTAGTGTAGCACCAATCAGAAGATATAGAATTTCTGTCTCCTTTGCTGAAAGCAAGAACCCTGCAGTAGTACATTCCTACAGGCTTTCTTTCTAAATGTTTGGTTTTTGTGCCATTTAAGGTAAAGACCAACCCAATTTTTCCCAGCAGTGTAACCTCTAAAAGGGTGTAAGTATTAATTCTCTGACAACTATACAGCAATGCTTTGAAAGTCATTATGAGTAAGCTCAATGAAAGAAACTTCCATAGCAATACTAAATCATCTCATCAAATTTTTACCCAAAATTGTAAGTCTACCTGATTTTTTGCTTCCTCAGGTGTACCGTTTTTTCATGTTGGACAACTTCATAAGTGTTATTTTTGGAACAGGAAATTGTTTACTGAACATTTTCCAACCCATCTTTTTGTGTACTGCATCAGTAGCTTGTCATTTTAGAAGGACCACTTTCTTTGATCTTCCTTCCCCATTATCATCTTCGAATCTGCAATAGAATTCAGAGAGAATAAGTGTGTGTGTACTAATACAGGGAGACTTTAAACATGAAAAGGTACCGCATCTGCTTCAGGCAAGTGAAAGGAGTCCAGTTTACACAACTACAACCTACGTTATACTTGCCAAGTAAATTAACCAAACATCGAAAAGGATTGAACATAAACATTAAACTTGAATCTTAGTATGTACGAACACAAAAATAAGTTGAAGGGTTTGTCTGCCAATATCTCGGGAAAATAATGAAAAATGTAATGCAGCGCAAAAGCTTTTCACAGAGTAATTACACGCATTAATTGCGAGTAGGAATTAATTTATATATATGAGGCAAGAAGAAAATTTGTGCTGGACTGGGATTCGAACTCGGGTCTCCAGCGTACTAGGCAGATGCGTTGACTACTATGCCGGCCTCTATAACTAATGAGCTAGGACAGTGCATCAGTGTGTGGTATAAATTGAGAATTTGTGCATAACAAGAAGTGATCCAGGGTAGTCTATGTGGGTGTGATGGCAACTGTGTCCAGGTCGCATAGTGGTCAGCACATCTGCCTAGTAAGCTGGAGGCCTTGGTTCCAATCTGTCTGGCACAAGTTTTCAACTTGCTCCATTGATATAAATCATTGTCCATTGACAGCTAACATCTTTAATTCCTTTGTGCCTTGATTCATAGTGGCTGCAGGTTCAAAATGTCTTTGTTCACAGAATTGCGCTCTGATTACTTTAATCACTCCTGGTGCAGCACGCCACGCTACGCATATTTCAAAAACTCTACGCAATCATTGTCTTCAAACACGTACTATTCCTTTTCCATTTTAGTAGGGAAGGGGAACAGTAGATAGAATGAAGAGGGGTATCGAGGAATACCTGCATTGAATTACAGGCAGGGATGAACAAGGGAAAGTGTACACGTTAGTACAAAGCAATTTTTTTTCTTTATTGTTGTTTTTAAACCCGTACAAACAGGCAGGCTATCAGCAGCATGTTACACCGCACTTCAGCCATAGAATAGACAAATAAACAACAGAAAAAAATACACATAAGTTACATAACAGGGGGTAATAAAACAGTAGACACATAAAGACAACACGGAGCCCTTCACACTCGACGATAAACCACACTTCAAACTGTTGACACAACGCACAAACACTGAAGATGTCGATGGCACAGGTGAACAATGGAGTGCGACTGTGAAATCTGAACACTAAACACAACGGCACACACGAGACACTGATGGCGATGATCTCCAGCGCGCGAATGTCCACGTAGTGTGTGAGTGTCCGGGGACCTGCCAAGAGGGGAAGAAGGGTGAATGGGGGGAGAGGGGAGAACAAAGATGCCAATGGCTGAGGAGATGGGAGGAGGAGTAGAGGCACAGGGGAGGGGAAGCCTGGGGGAGGACTGTGGAGAAATGGAGGAGGGAGGGAAGAGGGAGAGAGGGGAGGGAGGTTGCCCAAAGGAGCAAACACAGGAAGAGGGAGGTAGGATCAAAGTTGCTAGGAGGGGTAGATGGAGGGGAGGAGGGCATCATCGTGGAGAGGGAGCTGGCGGAAGCCACCTTGGGAGAGGGTAAGGAGGGTGGAGAGAAAGAGACTGGGTGGGACGTTAGAATACAGGCGCGGCAGCAGACGGGGGAGACAAGCAGGTGAGGAGGATTGTGTTTTCGGGAGGTGTACAGGATCCGTATCCGTTCAAGGAAAAGGAGGAGGTAGGGGAACGGAATGAGGTCGTACAGGATCCACGTGGGGGAGGTGAGACGGATGCGATAGGCGAGGCGGTGAGCATGGCGTTCAAGGATCTGAAGGGATTTCTAAAAGGTAGGGGGGGCGGAGATCCAGGCAGGATAGGCGTAACAGAGGATAGGGCGGATGAGGGATTTATAGGTGAGGAGTATGGTGGCAGGGTCCAGATCCCACGTACAGCCAGGAAGGAGCTTGAGGAGATGGAGTCGGGAGCATGCCTTGGCTTGGATTGTCCAGAGATGGGGGGGTCCAGGAGAGGTGATGGTCGAGGGTGACCCCAAGGTACTTAAGGGTGGGGATGAGGGCAATAGGACGGCCATAGATGGTGAGATAGAAATCAAGGAGGCGGAAGGAAGGGGTGGATTTGTCTACAATGATCGCCTGGGTTTTGGAGGGATTGACCTTGAGCAATCACTGGTTGCACTAAGCGGTGAACTAGTCAAGATGGGATTGGAGGTGTTGGGAGCGCTGCAGGGTGGGGGCGGGGGCAAGGAAGGTGGTGTCATCGGCGTACTGGAGAAGGTGGATGGGGGGTGAGGCGGCGGCATGTCCGCCGTATACAAGAGGTACAGAAGAGGGGATAGGACGGAAACGTGGGGCACACCGGAGGAGAGGAAAAAGGTGTAGGAATCCGTGTTGTGGATGGTGACGTAGGAAGGACGTTGGGAAAGAAAGGAGCCGATCAGACGGACGTAGTTAATAGGACGGGCGAAGGTTTGGAGCTTGAAGAGGAGACCGGAATGCCACACGTGGTCATAGGCTCGTTCAAAGTCAAGGGAGAGGAAGATAGCAGAACGACGGGAATTAAGCTGTTCAGAGAGGAGATGATTGAGGTGAAGGAGAAGGTCATCGGAAGAGAAGGATGGCCGAAAGCCACACTGGGTAACGGGAAGGAGGCGGTGCTGGCGGAGATGTTGGTGGATGCATCGGGTGGGGATGGATTACAGGACCTTGCTGAAGACCGAGGTAAGGCTGATGGGATGGTAGGAGGAGACGGTGGATGGCGGTTTGCCGGGTTTAAGGAACATTAGGATATGGGAGGTTTTCCACAGGTCAGGGTAGTAGCCGATGGACAGGACTACATATTAGAGCCTGGCCAGGGTGGTGAGGAATGAGACAGGAGCTTCACGATGGTGGCGGTAGGTGACACGATCGTGACCAGGAGCGGTGTTGCGTTTTGTGCGGAGTAGCAATTTTTTTTTCTTTTTTCTTTATTGTGATTTCATTCCCCTGCCCCATATGTGCAGGGGAGGGCAGTCAGCGGCACAATCCGCCGCTCTTCAGCCGAGTAACACGACAATTAAAACAAGAATAAAACAGAGTAAGGGGAGAAAATGCAAGTAAAAATACACAGACATGGAGACGTTCATGGGGGACAGTTAAAAGTCACCAGAAAGTTAAAAAACACAGATGGTGATTCTTAAAACACAGAGAAGACACTGAATGCGCATGCACAGGTTAAAGGTCGGCCACAGTATTGAAAACACTTCTGAACAACACACTTAAAACCCACTTGGAGCACATATGTCGAAGAATAAAATTGCCAGGTGGGACCTGCCGAGGGAAAGGTCAGAGAGGATGGAAAAGGAGGGGAGAGCATGGGGCAGCTGGGGAAGCGGCGGGATGAAGAGAGGAGGGGCATCAGTGGGTTCACAAAGAGGCAGGAGACACGTGGGGTGGGAGAGGAAGAGGGAAGACAGGGCAGGAGGGAGCGCAGAGACACTGAAAGGAGCCACAAGAGATGGAGGGGGAGTAGGAGGGGGAAGCCACTCGGGAGGAGGGAGGAGGAGGAGAGGGAGCCCTGAGGAGGAGGTGGGAAGATGGGGTTAGAGTTGGTAGGAAGGGTAGATGTCAGGGCGAAGCTCATCATCCGGTACGGGTAGACGGTGGAAGTTGTGTTGGGAAAGGAGATGGAGGGTGTGGAGATGGAGAGAGGGTGGGACACAACGGTAAAGGCGCGGCAACTGGCAGGGGTGGAGAGGAGGGGAGAGGGGGATCAAGGCAGCGGACAATATCTAGTGTGCGGATGTGTTCGAGGAAAAGGAGAAGGTGGGGGAAGGGGATGAGGTCGTAGGGGATGCACGTGGGGGACAGAAGGCGGATGCGGAAGGCGAGGTGGAGCGCATGGCGTTCGAGGATTTGGAGGGCTTTATAGGACCGGGGAGGGGCGGAAATCCAAGCTACACTGGCATAACAGAGGATGGGGCGGATCAAGGATTTGTAGGTGTGAAGGATGGTGGAAGGATGTAGACCCCATGTCCGGCCAGACAGGAGTTTCAGGAGGCAGAGGCGGTTGTGAGCTTTGTTTTCGATGGTAAGGAGATGGGGAGTCCAGGTGAGGTGGTGGTCGAGTGTGAGGGCAAGGTATTTGAGGGTAGGAGTGAGGTGGATAGGACGGCCATAAATGGTGAGGTAGAAATCATGGAGGTGGAAGGTGCGGGTGGTGCGGCCTATGATGATTGCCTGGGTCTTGGAGGGATTAACACAGAGGAACCACTGGTTGCACCAAGCAGTGTATTGGTCAAGGTGGGTTTGGAGGGTACGTTGGGACCATTGAAGGGTAGGATAAAGAGTTAGGAATAGGAAGGCGGTGTCATCAGTGAACTGGAGAAGATGAACAGGAGGGGGTGGTTTGGGCATATCAGTAGTGTACAGGAGATACAGGAGAGGGGAGAGGACAGAACCTTGGGGCATACCGGCAGAGGGATAGAAAGTACGGGAGTTGGATTTGTGGATAGTCACATAGGAGGGACGATGGGAGAGGAAGGACGCAACGAGACAGACGAAGTTGATGCGGAGAGCATAGGTCTGGAGTTTGAAGAGGAGCCCGGGATGTCAGACACGGTCATACGCGTTCTGGAGATCAAGGAGTGAAAGAAGATTGGTAAAGTTAAGGAGCTGGTCGTCAGCGGAGAAGGAAGGCCGGAAGCCACATTGGGTAAGAGGAAGGACACGGTGCTGATTAAGGTGGCGGTGAATACGTCGAGAGAGGATGGCCTCAAAGACCTTACTGAACATGGAGGTGAGGCAGATAGGACAATAGGAAGAGGTATCAGAGTGGGGTCTGTTAGGTTTAGGGAACAGCAGGACACGGGAAGTCTTCCACAGGTTGAGGTAAAATCTAGAGGAGAGGAGGACATTGTACAGGGTAGCAAGGACAGACAGGAAGGATGGAGGGGATTCCTTGAGGTGACGGTAGGTTATGCCATCATGGCCAGGGGCGGTGTTGCGTGTGGAGTGGAGGACGAGTGTGATGTCTTGTGTGGTGATGGGAGTGTTGATGTCTGAGGGGGTAGCCAATCCAAGTACTGGAGGCTAGGGGCGAGCGGGGGGACAGAGGTGTCAGTGCGGTCAAGGACGGTGGGGAAGAGGGAGTAATCAAAATGGGGATCGTCAGGAATGGAGAAGACCTCAGATAGGTGGGAAGTAAAATGTTTAGCGTTACTGAGGTTGTCAGGAAAGGGTCGATCGTCATGGAGGATGGAGTAATGCGGGGTGGGATGGCTACCAGTAAGGTGGTGGAAGGCTGACCAGTACTTGGAGGAGTTGACAGGGAGGGTGGAGTTGAGGCATGTGCATGTCTGGCGCCAGCCCCGGCGTTTCTTTGCTGTAAGGAGGTTCCGGATATGTCGCTGTAATTGACTGTGGTGGGTGAGAGTATCCCGATCACGAGTATGGAGGAAGGAGCGGTAGAGCCTGTGGGATGCACGCAGAAGGACGGCGGCCTGTGGAGGAAGCTTAGGTCGGTGAGGGTGGATGAGTTTGATAGGGACATGAGCCTTCACAGCGTTAGTGACGGTCTTCTGAAGGAAGGAAGAGGCATGGGTGATGTCATCAGTGTGGTGAAAGGTGAGGGGGTGGCTTTCGACCTGTAAGGCAATGGATTCCCAGTAGGCATCTCAGTTGGCACGGTGGTAGTCATGGACAGACTTTGGAGGGGCAGCTGGGCGGGTGGCTGCAGTGGTGGGACGGGTAGAGGAGATGGTGAGAAGGACAGGGAGATGGTCACTACTGACAGGATCGAGGACATCAATGGCGATGCGACCAAGGAGGTTGGGGGAAGCGAGGATACTATCGGGGGTGGAGTTACTTTCAGGACGGGTGTGCTGTGGGAGAGGAACAAGGTCACCATGGAGGGTGGCAAGGAACTGATGCCACCGCTGAAGGGTAGCAGGGTCACGGCTGTGGATGTTGAGGTCAGCGGCGATCACATAGGTGGTGAAGGAACGGTCAACATGGGAAGCGAAGTAAAAGGGGAGAGAAGCTGTGGGGTGGATATAGATAGTGGCACAGGTGACGGTGAGGGAGGAAAAAATAGGCTGATGAGGTGTTTGGTTGGGTCATTGAGGAGGGGTTGTGGCTGGACAGTGAGATGTCTGAGGTGGCCTATAGCAACCCCGCCTTGGGCTAGGGGAAGGGGATTGTCAGTGCGGTGAAGGAGATAAGGGGAAGTGCGGACAAAATGGTAGGGTTGGAGGAAGGTTTCATTACGGATGATGGAGTCTACCTGGTGCTGCGAGAGGGTATGTATGATGAGGTATTTGTTTGCAGGGAGGGAGTGAATGTTGAGGTAGAGGAGACGATACTGTTGACATGCCAGGAGGTTGGAGGTGGGAAGGATGCGGGAAGGGGAGAGAGGGGCTTAAATGAGGGTGTCTAGGCGGGTGAAGGTAAAGTGGGCCTGGTTGTGGCAGTATGTGGCGTAGGTGTTTAAGTGGAAAACAGAGCGGGCGGCAAGGGAAATATGCTGGAGTGTGTGGGGGGCGCTGGAAGGGGTGGATGTTCTGCAGGACGATGGTGAGGAACCAGATGATGTCTTCTGCTGTAGGGGGAGGGCGGAAGGAATTGTTAGGGTGGATGGGTGGGTCAATGGGGCGAACAGGGACAGTGAGTTCCTGGTTGGTGGGAGGGGGCTTGGCTTTGCATTTGGAGGAATAGGTGGGTGAGGTTCATTGCAGGTGTTGCAGGACGGGGGGGAGGCGAGGTTGGGACACGGTTTAAGGAAGTGGGAGGCTTTACAATGGGGGAGGTAGGTGGGTTCTCGCAGTTTTGGGTGAGGTGGTCGTACAGAAGACAGCACTGGCAGCGGTAGGATTGAGGAGGAGAAAGGGACGGGTCAACAGGGTGGCGGCGGTTGAAAATCAGGGCTCCCTGTGGAAGGAGGTGGTCGATGGAGGAGGCGGACTATGTAAATATACGCAGGAGGAAAGTAGGGCCAGAGGAGTTGTAAATACAGCAGGCGGAGCGGACTTCCAGGGCGGGGTGGGCGTTCAGTTCCGCCAACACCTCAGCCTCCGTGACCACAGGGCTGAGTTTTGTGATGACGGCGGTGAGGGTCGGCGGACGACAAGGCGGTTGGGGCTGACGAGGAGAGGAGGGTGTAAAGAATGGGGTGAGGGACGCGTGGGGCCCTAAGGTGATGCGGGGAAGGCGCCGGAGGAGATCAGTACGGAAGGATGGAGAGGGAGACTTGATGACAACAGAATCTCTGCGAGGCATAAGTTGGGTGATGGGTGCACTGGGGATGTACTTCCGGATTTCAAGGGTGAGGGTGCGGGCATCCAGGAATTTCGGATCAGGGTTGGCTAGGACGAAGGTATACAGGGAGGGGGCTGGAGAAGAGGGAGGTGGGGTGGTATCGTATCCATAGCGGGGTCAGCGGGAGGTGGGGCGGGCACTGGCTTTTTAGATGAGGGAGTAGAGGAGAGGTCGCCACTGGGCCGTATGGAAGATTTTTTGGCGGGTGTTGCCTGGGAGGAGGGATGAGGGACTGGATGGATGGGGAGGAGGTGGGAGGCAGGGCCCTCCTGTGAGGCAGTAGCACTGGATGAGAGGGTAGGGCGCTCTGTGGCGGCGACTGTGGCGCGGCGGGCGGTGACTCGGGCAGGGGAACTGGGGGTAGTTGCAGGGGGGAGAGGGGGAAAGTCGACTCGGCGGGCGACGGGAGGGGGAGGGGGGGGTGGGAGCGGGGGCAGAGGCAGGAGCGGGAGAAGCAGCAGGGCAGTAGCAGGGGTAGGAGAAGGAGTGGCATACAGGTGGGGATACAGTGATGGAGAGAAGGTAGATGGGGAGGAGACTGTGAGTAGGGGAGGTGGATGAGACGGGTTAATCCCAGAGGAAGCACTCCATGACGTTACAGTGGGGGCAGGTGTAGATGATGGTGGTAGTTGGGGCGTCCATGACTGCAGACGGCAGCGAGCACCGAGAGGCGGCGGCGGCAGCGGCGGTGGCAGCAGAAGCGGCGAGCACCGAGAGAGGGCTACCAGACGGCGGCGGCGGGCAGCATTGACGGCGTGCAGACGGCCAAGCACAGTTGGGGCTCTTCCACGTCAAAGATACACCCTGAGAGTAGCCCAGGCAGTGCGAGTCCTCGCTGAGGAAGTGAGGGAATCCAACCCTCGAATCAGTAGCAATTTTGGGTCGTCCCCTTCTATATCGCAATCTTGTTCACACAGTACATGTGAGCGCATTCTTACCAATTGATACTTTTAGCTGGCTTGAGCTCGACGTTAATGAAGGAAAACCAGCGTCCTTGATGGAGCGAACATCGGTGATAAACGTGAGATTTACACCAATTTATCTGCATAGTTCTCTACATCCAGAAGCTAATAGAATTAGTCAGTGAAGGTAATAAGAACTAGAACATTCTCGTCTTAAAAAATTAGTTGTAATTCGGGAAGAATATAAACTTAACTACATTTTCATTTATAGGGTATATTTTCGAGGACGTTATTAAAGTGAACTGTAGGTCCAAAAAGCTGCATAAGCAGCTTCGGTACTTGGGCACATTCTGAAGATGGTGTTTACTTACACAAGATTAAAAACTTAAATAATTAACAATTTTCATTTACGCCTCGAATGAATTAAACAGTTTTTTGTCCTACAAGACGAATGTAAGCTTTCGCTGTATGCCTCCAGGGAGCACTATATGGGCACAAAGATACGCTGCCCACATACACAACTTACAATGTGCCAAGTGAGCATAATTTCGTTCACTAAATGTTGATCTGGTCAATTTTCGGACTTCTAGAGAGTCATGCCAGGCAACAGTCATTGCAACATTACAGCATACTCCATGGTGCCAACACACCGTAATTCATTAACAAAATTGCGCTCTGGTCAGTGTAATCGCTCCTAGGGCTGAGGCTACGCTCGTTGCAATATCGCAATACACAGAGAGAGTTGACGCAATTTCTATTCTTTGAAATTATTTATAGAGTGGTAAGAGGAGCGTGAAGGAACAGAGGTATTCAGGAATCCCTGTTAAGTTGTAAGCAGGAATAATACAGGAAAAGTTTACATGTTTCCATGAACATACATTAGGCGATCTTGTTCACACAGTACGTGTGAACGCATTATTACCAACTCATATCTTTTTTTCAAAATCTAGCTCGCTACACGCTCTGCCATACAATAGACATTTTGTTTATGTCTCTGTTCCAGCTACTGCTGCTTCTTTCAGGAACGCATCTTTTTTTAAAAAATATATATAATCTTTTGTTTATGGTGTATACGCTTTGGGACACCCTGCACAATCCCGGGAATTTTTTCATTCGGGGGAAAACCGGGAACACATTGGAATTTTTATAACTTTGACTGGTAACAACCGATACTCTTTGAAAGAATATTACTGTTTTCAGCTACTGGAGAATAATACTGCAGCAATGAAACAGAAACAAGAGCAAAAACGTAAATAAATGAAACTTACGGTGCAAAGGAAATGCGCCATTTACAACAACAAAATACACTGCACATACAAGCGCCAGCCAATAGCAAATTGTGACAAAGGCTTTATGACGAAGACCATGTAATAGTTCATAACAACAAATTACATCCGACGTGCGTGACATTACAACTGTATTGTAAACAAGATCATTAAAAGTTCTGACATCTTCAAATGATTTAGGAGCACAAAAGTGAATAATTTCAGTATAACTGAGAAATCTACATCCTTTGGATACATAACATACATGGATGTAATCATTTTATCACCATCGCATACCCTCCTCTTACATTTTTTCTTCAGCATTTACCCAAACATAGTGCAAAGATATGTCAGTATATTGTTAAACATGTGCCAAAAATCAGTTTCATTTAATGCAAATATGAAGATACTTTTTAAAAAAACTTGCTTACGTTGATCCAAATTAATGGCCTTTCTCAAATTTGGGTACTTAATCAATCTGAACTTCCTTATTACCATTTGTTCTTTCATCCCTTACTTCCATAGCTGCACTATCATATCCTTTAAATATGTATTTGTAAATGTATTTAACACTTTAAACTGTAGTGCAAACTTCAGCATTCAAATGGCAATCAAATTTAGGAAGTATGGATTGTACGGTACAAAATAACGACTGTCAAGTGATTGTCCTCAAACATTAATGCTAATACCACGAAGACACCCTCTGTACAATGGATATTGGATATGTTTTGTCACCAATGTCTCAATTAATTCAGTTATTTTGGCCTTGAATACTTGCACAATAATTTGTCATGTGATTTGATAAAAATAATTACGAAATTTTTTGTGCATTTGCCATCTCTCATACACACAGGATTTTGATTAAGTGCACCATATGGTTGATGCAGCAAATCTTTTGCAACATACATAGTTTACAGTGTGTGTGTTTACAATCGTTATCACTAAACTCTAGAAATTTTTTAAAACTTTCAAAATATGCACTTAGTTCGATCACTTTTATTGTCTTCTCATCAAACCCTTGCTCAATTTCATCAATCATACATTTAACAAATTTCCTTGCGCTTCTCATAGCTTGAATCTGCTTCTCTACGTTCGTGAATAGCACACCTTTAACTTCTGTTGCGTCCTCCTGCAGTCTTTTAATTTTATTAAGAGTTTCATTTTCTGCACTATGTCCATCGCAGTCACAAAGACAGTCGATGTGTCTTAAATGTTGCAGAGTCCCAGAAACAAGTAGAGGGATTTGCGAAATTTTAAGTGATTGTCTGCAAAACTTTACATAAGTTTGAGACTGCATTTAACGTATCGTCTGAAATCACTAAACCTACAATTAAATTGGAATTCATCATTTCGAACAAGATTCCTCCAGCAAAACTTGTTAAATCCGCGCCGTCCTTGTGTATATGTTCACATGCCATTATAATGGACTTGTAGGTTAGGAAAATGAAATGTGTGTGAAATCTTACGGGACTTAACCGCTAAGGTAATCAGTCCTTAAGCTTACACACTACTTAACCTAAATTATCCTAAGGACAAACACACACACCCAAGCCCGAGGGAGGACTCGAACCTCCGGCGGGACCAGCCGCATATTCCATGACTATAGGTTAGGAAAATAGCACGAACTGTGCGATAGGTACTTAACCATCGGATGCCAACAGCTTCGGGTATTTTTAAAACAGGTTGCTCTAAAGCACTGTGAATTTAATGCAAAACATTTTCTCCTTTGGAAGAACCATGAAAAAGTTTGTAAATGTCTTTGACAACAAATAATGTGCATTTTATAATAGGGTGTTTATTCCTAGAGTTGGTGGCAGCAATTGACAAAACATGTTCTCTACAGTGAATGTGTGGCGGCTTATGGCCCTTCCTCTCTGACAACCGAGCGCGGACTCCTGAGATAGAACCACTAAAATTAGCAGCACCATATAAAGAACAAGATAATAATCTGTCGTAAGGAAGTTTTCTTTTCTTTAGTTCAGTATCAATTGCTGTAAATATGGTTTCAGCGGAAGCGCTTTTCAACTCAACGAGACATAAAAACCTTTCCTTCACTTCAAACGATGGAGACGGTGCAATATATCGAATTACTGAAGACAGTTCACTTTGGTTGGAAACGTTTGTACACTACTGGCCATTAAAATTGCTATACCACGTAGATGACGTGATGCAGACGCGAAATTTAACCGACAGGAAGAAGATGCTGTGATATGCAAATGATTAGTTTTTCAGAGCATTCACACAAGATTGGCGCCGGTGGCGACACGTACAACGTGCTGACATGAGGAAAGTTTCCAACCAATTTCTCATACACAAACAGCAGTTGACCGGCGTTGCCTGGTGAAATGTTGTTGTGACGCCTCGTGTAAGGAGGAGAAATGCGTACCACCACGTTTCCGACTTCGATAAAGGTCTGGTTCTAGCATATGGCGATTGCGGTTTATGGTATCGCGACACTGCTGCTCGAGTTGTTCGAGATCCAATGACTGTTGGCAGAATATGGAATCGGTGGGTGCAGGAGGGTAATACGGAACGCCGTGCTGGATCCCAACGGCCTCGTGTCACTAGCAGTCGAGATGACAGGTATCTTATCCGCATGGCTGTAACGGATCGTGCAGCCACGTCTCGATCCCTTAGTCAACAGATGGGGACGTTTGCGAGAGAACAACCAGCAGCATGGACTATCAGCTCGGAGACCATGGCTGCGGTTACCCTTGACGCTGCATCACAGACAGGAGCGCCTGCGATGGTGTACTCAACGACGAACCTGGGTGCACGAATGGCAAAACGTCATTTTTTCGGATGAATCCAGGTTCTGTTTACAGCATCATGATGGCAGCATCCATGTTTGTCGACATCGCGTTGAACGCACATTGGAAGCGTGTATTCGTCATCGCCATACTGACTTATCACCCAGCGTGATGGTATGGGGTGCCATTGGTTACACGTCTCGGTCACATCTTGTTCGCATTGACTGCACTTTGAACAGTGGACGTTACATTTCAGATGTGTTACGACCCGTGGCTCTACCCTTCATTCCATCCCTGTGAAACCCTACATTTCAGCAGGATAATGCACGACCGCATGTTGCAGGTCCTGTACGTGCCTTCCTGGATACAGAAAATGTTCGACTGCTGCCCTGGCCAGCACATTCTCCAGATCTCTCACCACCTGAAAACGTCTGGTCAATGGTGGCCGAGCAACTGGCTCGTCACAATACGGCAGTCACTACTCTTGATGAACTGTGGTATCGTGTTGAAGCTGCATGGGCAGCTGTACCTGTACACGCCATCCAAGCCCTGTTTGACTCAGTGCCCAGGCGTTTCGAGGCCGTTACTACGGCCAGAGGTGGTTGTTCTGGATACTGATTTCTCAGGATCTATGCACCCAAATTGCGTGAAAATGTAATCACATGTCAATTCTAGTATAATATATTCGTCCAATGAATTCCCCTTTTTATCATCTGCATTTCTTCTTGGTGTAGCAATTTTAACGGCCAGTAGTGCAGATTCGTCTGCCATTAATGAAAAATATTTGTCATGGAGAAGTGTTTCATCTTGAAAGTCTAAAGACTCTCCCAAACAAGTCAACAATTCTCAGGCGGTATACTTACTAACATATGTGTACCTTTCGTTCTGAAATTTTAACCACTTTGCAAGATTAATGTCGCTTTTCAGTACTACCTTACGAATTAGAGGTTCATATTTTGTGGTGTGGGGTATTCCCTTCCCTTCCCATCAGAAGCTATGCCCCTTCTGCACCCTTCTCCCTACCCTATGGCTCCTACCCATGTGACTGTTCCAACTGCAAGACCTGCCCTATACACCCTCCTACAACAAGCTACTCCAGCCCTGTAACTGGCAAAACGTGTACCCTCAAAGGGAGAGCCACCTATGAAATGACACACATCATATACCATCTGTTATGTAAACACTGTTTGGCCTTTCACATCAGCATAAGTACCACCCAGTTGTTAATCAGCGTGAAGGGACATAGGCAGAGGGAGTATACCAGCAGCATGCAGTATCCTGTAGCAGAGCATGCTCTACAAGACAGTCATTACCTAGATGACTGTTTCACCACAGGTGTCATCTGGATTCTTATCCCAGACTCCAGTTTCTCAGAAGTCCACAGCTGAGAACTAGTGCAACAGCATGTCCCTGGTTCTCGCCAACTACCTGGTCTTAATTTATGTTAACTGCTTCCATATCAGCATTTATGCACTGTAACTACTCCTTTCTTCAGGCCATTTTAGTTTTGTACTACTCTCATTTTCTGCCATGTCTATTTTTCCCATCCCCGTCCCATCTCTGGTAGATAAAGCGACAGTTTTTACTCGTATTAACTCATACAGAAAGTTTCAGTAGTAATCTCTGCCCTCCATATTACCCTGTCTCCCACCTCAGGTTTTCAAATCTCATCCACTGCAGTCCCCAACAATCAGTCTTCCCTTCACATCCCATCCTTTAAGTCTCCCCTGACCTGGGGATCTGGAGGACTTTCCAGAACAAGTACCCCTTTTCCTTAAACCTCTCCAGCTTTTTTCCTTCACCCTCTTCCTTCCCCTTCAACTCTTCTGCCAGGAGGAGGAGCCACTGGTTCCTAAAGTTAAACGTTTGCAAGAGCACGTGGATTTTTTTGATCTATCCATTTACATTATATTGTCAATAACTGATTGTTTTATTTGACTGTGTGATGCGCTAATGTGTATAATTTGTTGCCTTTGCTATCTCTCCAGAATTTTTCCACAAATAGAGGTTTTAAATTCCCTTACACAGTGTTCACTTGCTGCAGTTGTGCCTGGTGAACGATAGTGTGTGCTCCTGTTGTCTGATACTAGCTAGGGTGCATAGCCAGCACGGTAGCCAGCCCATGTGGTGGGGTCGCTATGTACCCTTTTGGTTGAGCCCTCTGAAGACACAGGTATCACACTTCTGATTCCTGAGCTGTGCCCTTCTCGTGTAAGCCTAAGTGTGGTTGCTGGTCATCCTGGAGCATTGGAACTCCCAGCAATGGCCACCATGACAGTTGGCCCTTGCTGTGGCTGTGTGGCAACCATGGGGAGAGCCCCTGATCAGAGTGGGTGGTATAAGGGTGGACACTATGCAAGTGAAACGCATACGGGTCCAGAACTCTGCCTGTTCTTCTACGGTCATCTCTCTGCGTGGAAATGATTCTTTTAGTGCTGCTTCTTCTGCCCCTTCGGCCTTCCCTTCCATGGCTACCCCCTGGGAGGATGGTCTGGCTCATCGGCTATGGGTGAAACCTTTGCCCTGCTATCTGGTTTGCACTAGGACTGATGGAGATACTTTCACCAATATAAAACCTTTATTTTTTGTGGAACACATTGACGACAAGTTTGGTGAAGTGGACTCTGAGCAAGATGTAGTTGGGTTCACTATTGATCAAAACTACTTCAGCTGCCCAGTCTGCAGCCCTTTGTGCCTGTAACCATCTTGACACAATTCCTGTGTCCATTACCCCACACCAGTCTTTGAATATCGTTCAAGGTGTAATTTTTCACAGGGACATCAGCCTTCAAACTGTTGCGGAACTTAGGGACGATTTTGGATGGCGGGGTGTTCTCTTTGTTCGGCATGTTCAGAAGGGTCCAAAGGACAATTGTATTGATACTGAAGCCTTCATCCTAGCCTCACTGAGAAGTTCAAGATTATGGTTTATTGATGTGACTTGAAGTTGTATGTCCCACCGCCTATAAGATGTAATGCCTGAAATTTGATATTCTCACAAAACTCTTGACACTGTGAGTCTCAGAATATTCAATTCCCATAGTACTTCCAAAATAGTGTCCATGCATCAAGCTCCAACTACTGTTCCACATTCAAAGTCTGTTAATTTCCATTGTGTGGCCATAATCACATTACAAAGCTTTTCACACGAGTACAAATGATGGCTCTGCTAATGTACTGCCTTGCGTACATGATACTACCACCATCTGTTCATTTTCGTACAGCTACCCCATGACTTTTATCACCTTTGAATATACAGCTGCATTTTCTATGTAAAGAAAAGTTTTAATACTGAAACAGCATTAAGGAGTCCATTCATAATCATAATACTCATTGAACATTAGATATGCCTGCAACATGACTTAAAAAGTACAACTGGCAGGCACAAACACATGGGAATAAAGCTTTTTAGCATGTTACCTATGCAGGCGCATGCTGTATCTCCTAATATCTTTAAAAATAATATCCAAAAATGGCCAGAAGAAAAGGTTTTTACACTCTTAAAGAATTTTGAAGTAGCTGAATAATACATTCAAGACCCGGATAATACTCGGTTAAAAGGATTGTGCTCCAAAGTTGATTTTTGGAGGGACAAGTAGTGGAAAATGGAAATGATCATATGGCATTGTTGCCCTGTTTGCTTGCTTCTGAGAGTTCTCTTAATATTCATACAGGTGCTTCTATTTTCTGCAATAGCCTGTTAAATTTTCTTAATAACAGCATTTATATTTCCCTTAGACTCACGGTCTTCTTCTGTTTGGATTTTTGCTCTGGTCATTCCTACACATCATACTGCAATTGCTGACAGTCCCATTTTTCAGATATCTGTATTCCCTTTTCCCTTCTTGATTCCCTGTATTCATGTATTTTGTTCTTTGTATATTAATTTCAGTATCTCAAAACGAGAATTCACACTAGAAAACTTTAAAGTTATGTGAGGGCAACTTTATCCTCACAACATAACATAGACAGCCGAAGTAAAAAAAAAAAAAAACAAACCATAACATTCGCCACAATAGTAAAAGCTGTGTAGTTGAGGAGAAACTGAAAATGTACACGGGTCATTTTGGGTGTAATTGTAGATATTGTCCCTGCCTTGCCTCCTCGGATTCTATTCATATTTGGTTTTGAGATGCCCACACCTGTTATAAGCAATTCCACAATTTCTTAGCTAATGATAGGCAATATACTTTTTCCACAAGGTCACCAAAAGCCATGATAGGATGCAAAAGTTTTCATAATTTTTTAGGTGTGTGTGGGTGCATTTGTGCGTGTGTTCATGTTTGTTTTTAGTTTGCTGCATTCCTGGTACACTTGTTCAGCAAAGTGAACAATAAGAGGAATACATGTTTTAAGGATTTTGATGTAGTATTTGCCACACCAGAGACCCTCTAAGTTATTAAGAAATTTAATTGTAATGAAAAATGTAATAAATTCAGGTAGCATTATTTCCTGTAGTATGACTGCCAGCATTACCAGAGACCTACAGTATAATAAACTGAACTTTCAAAGTTGTGATGAGGGTATCTATTCTTCTGTTTATGCCTGCCAGCAGCTACAGCAATCTAGTAGCATGACGATGTCTCGTTGTGTGTCAATGACACATTATCTTTTGTTTCTCCTAACCCATTGGACAGTTGGAATTGTACATGACCACAATGGGCCAGGAATATTTATTTAGCATCCGTGTCATCATACAAACGATATTGGACTTGTCATACATAGAAATTAACAATATAGAATATACAAAATGAAATTGTCTACAATTGGATTTGTCATACATAGTAATTAAAATATAGAATGTACAAAATGAAATTGTCTATAATAAATGACAGCAAACTTACAGTTTCTTTCCACATAAATGGTTTATAGTAATTTGTTTCTCAGTAACAATACATAACTAGTACTATAGATGGTGAAGTATAATAGAAACTGAAACAAATGAAGACAGAAAATTTTGGAGGTTAGTTTGTAAAGTCATTTTCTTGGTCTTCAAGATATTCATTTTTTTGAGTAGCAACATTTATCTATTAAAAATTTTTTAAGTTCCAATTTAAAATTTGTATTGTCATTTAAATCCTTAATGTACTGAGGCAAAGCATTCTAGAGCTTAATGCCCATGTGGCTTACATGCTTCTGAGTTCGTGTTCTTCTCACTTGTTCTATGTGAAGATCATTCTTGCTCCTTGTGTTATAGTTGTGACAGTCTGCATTTGTGTGGAGACTGCTTAGATTAGCGTTGGTTAAGAGTACACATTTAAGTATATACCCCCCAGGGGGTCCACAACTCTTTTGTGGATACGTGAGTAGTGAGCACGGGACCCCGAGCTAATGTGGCCCTCCTTCCTTTCCGGGCTGCATACCTTCCTCTTCCGCATCCTTCCCCATCCCCCATCTTCGCCCCACCCCTCCCGCCCACCCTTCACCACTGGGAGTATGTTTTGTCCCTACGTCCGGAGACGGACGCTTGAACTGTAACGCATTCTTTGCTTTCTCTGCTTGCACGTCTTCATCCTTCCTTTGTCCTTCTTTTCTCCTTACCTCTTCTCTTTACCCTTTTCTCCGCTGCGGCATTTGAGACCTCTCTTCTTCACCTTTCTTTTCCTTTGTTTTTCCCTTTCTCTTTTCTTCCTCGCTGTGCGTGTCTGAAGGCTGACCCACGCATTTTCATGCGCAGCCGGTGACGGGGTAACACGTAATTCCCCACCCCAGGTACACAGGTAGGACACGTACGTACCCCCTGGTAATGACCAGGCCCAGGGAGGGGTGATTACCCGAGATGATACCTTCCGAAAGTGCCAATTGGTCCCTCCTTCCGTTTTTCGGGAGTTGTGAGCAATCACCTAAGGCGGGTGTGCCCTCAGAGAGGGCCCCCACAAGGGAGGAGCGCGCCATCGGAGACGCCAGTAATCGTGGGGGATACTTCGGCAATGGTTTCCTCACCTCCCACTATGTCTGCTCACAAGCGTAAGTTCACTGAGTCTCAGCCACAGACAGTTCTTCCATCGTTGCCACAGTTCCTTGTTGTTTCTCGGTCTGATGAAGGTCACAACTTCCCCACGGTCAACCCTTTCATTATTCAGAAAGGTGTCGACGCAACTGCTTGTCCTGTAAAGTCTTGTTCCAGATTACGAAATGGCACCTTGTTATTAGAAACAGTCAGTGCCCTCCAGGCACAAAAATTGCTGCGTACTTCACTGCTACACACCTTCCCTGTCCGGGTGGAAGCGCACCGCACTTTAAATTTTTCACGTGGGGTAGTTTATACACGCTCCCTCAATGGATTGTTCGACGAGAAAATTCAACACTACCTGTCTGACCAGGACGTAACGGCTGTTCATAGAGTCATGAGAAGGGTTGACTCGAACATCGTTCCAACCCGTACTGTCTTCTTGACATTTGACAAAGTTCAACTCCCATCGAAGGTCAAAGGGGGGCTATGAGGTAATTTACGTTCGCCCTTACATCCCAAACCCTACGCGTTGCTATCGGTGTCAGCGGTTCAATCATACCATCCAGTCCTGTTCCAATCTGGCCAAATGTGTTACCTGTGGCAAGGATGCCCATGAAGGTGCTTGGCCACCTCCATCCCCTCGTTGCATCAACTGTATGGGTGACCACGCTGCTTCCTCTCGAGATTGCCCCATTTTTAAAGACGAAAAGCTCATTCAGGAAATCAGAGTGAAGGAAAAGTTGTCGACCTTTGCTGCTCGAAAATTATTCGCCAGTCGAAAGCCCACTGTGCCTCAGACAGGAAAATACAGCACTGTCCTTGCTTCTCCTCGGCCAACAAAGGAGGCGGCCACGCAGACTTGTGAACTCACCTTTAGTGACACAGTCGTCAGATCGGCCAGCACAAAGATAGCCCGTTCAACCTCCCCACTTTCGCCTGTTCACTCTATGGGTCATCCTTCATCGGTTTCTGCTAAATATCGATCCCAAAAGTCAGACACCCAGACTTCCAAAAAAGAGCATACTCGTGAAGATTTTTTACATACCCCAACTTCACAACCATCAGTTCCTCTTTCATCTAAACATCATGGTTCCAAGAAGGCTAATAAGAAACCCAGTTCCTCTCCTTCTCCGCCACGGCGTGCCTCAACCACAGCACCACCTGGCGGTAACCGCCCTCAGCTGTCTTCTGTGTCACCGAGGCGCGTTGCTGATGGCCGATCAACCGGCCAGTCACTGGTGGCAGGAGCTGCTCCTGAACAACCTATGGATCAGGATCTTCTGCCTTCGGGTGAGTGCCGTTCCACGCTGTCGGTCACAAGCTCTGAGCAGTCGTTGAGTTGACGGCAACCTTGGTCACATTCTTCCATTTTCTGTCTACCCTATGTCCATTATCCATTGGAATATCCGCGGCATTCGAGCCAGTCGGGATGAATTGACGATCCTCTTACGATCCTACTCGATGGTCATCTTCTGTCTTCAGGAAACAAAGCTGCGTCCCCACGACTGCTTTGTTTTCCACCATTTTCAGTCAGTCCGATTTGATCTCCCCTCTGTTGAAGGCACTCCAGCACATGGAGGACTCATGATTCTTCTCCATGATACTCTCCATTATCACCCAATCCCCTTAAACACTTCCTTCCAAGCAGTCGCTTTTCGTCTTTCCCTTTCTGGATACTCCTCCTCCCTTTGTACTGTATACATTCCATCATCCACACCAATGGCACGAGCTGATCTCCTACATCTTCATGGTCAGCTTCCACCCCGCTATTTGCTGGTTGGGGACTTCAATGCCCACCACCCACTTTGGGGATCTCCACGTCCTTGTCCGCGTGGCTCACTATTGATAGACATCTTCCACCAAGCGGATCTTGTCTGCCTCAACACTGGGGACCCTACATTTTTGTCTGCCTCCACAAGAAATTTCTCTCATTTGGACCTTTCGGTCGGTACTGTTCCGCTAGCTCGGCGCTTCGAATGGTTCCCCCTTGCTGATACACACTCGAGTGACCACTTTCCATGTGTCCTTCGATTGCAGCCACAACTGCCATATATGCGCCTGAGACACTGGACGTTTGCCCAAGCCGATTGGACACTTTTTTCGTCTCTAGCGACATTCGATGGCAATCACTTTCCTAGCGTCGACGATGAGGTCACACATATTACAGACGTTATTCTTACAGCTGCGGAACGTTCAATACCACGCAGCTCCGAATTGCCCCGGCGACCCCCAGTTCCTTGGTGGAACGAGGCATGCCGTGACGCAATACGTGAGCGGCGACATGCTCTCCGCGTTTTCCGCCACCATCCTACTTTGGCCAACTGTATCCGCTATAAGCAGTTCCGTGCGCGGTGCCGTCGCGTCATCCGCGATACCAAGAAGGCAAGCTGGGACTTCTTTATTAGCTCATTTAACACCTTCACTCCATCCTCGGAAGTTTGGAGTCGGATTCGACGGTTATCAGGCGCGCCTAGTTTCTCCTCGGTCTCTGGGCTCACTGTCGCGCATGATACATTAGTGGACGCCGTCGCAATTTCTAACTCATTGGATCAACACTTTGCTGAGATTTCGAGCTCTTCAAATTACCCGCCAGCGTTTCTCCCGAAGAAACGTGCAGCGGAATTGCTTTCTACTCTCAAAATCGCGAAAGCTACAATGCTGTTTTCTCCATGCGGGAACTCCAACATGCACTCTCTTCTTCTCGCTCCTCCGCCCCAGGACCGGATGGTATCCACATCCAAATGTTGCTGCATTTATCAACCCATAGTCTGCGTTACCTCCTTCGCCTTTATAATCGAATTTGGACCGACAGTACTTTTCCCAGACGATGGCGGGAAGCTATCGTCGTTCCCGTTCCGAAACCTGGAAAGGACAAACATCTCCCCTCTAGCTATCGCCCGATTTCTCTCACGAGTAGTGTATGTAAGGTTTTGGAGCGTATGGTGAATTGCCGTTTAGCTTGGTGGCTGGAGTCCTGCAGTCTTTCAAAACCTGCCCAATGCGGTTTCCGAAAACATCGTTCTGCAGTTGACCATCTTGTTGCTCTCTCCACTTATAACATGAACTATTTTCTCCGGAAACGCCAAACAGTAGCAATATTTTTTGATCTGGAGAGAGCATACGATACCTGTTCCAGAACAGGCATCCTCCGCACACTGTTCTCTTGGGGCTTTCGCGGTCGGTTGCCCATTTTTCTTCGCGAAATTATGGCAGAGCGCACATTTAGAGTGCGGGTGAACACTACTCTCTCCTGTACTTTCTCCCAAGAAGATGGGGTACCCCAGGGCTCCTTGCTAAGTGTTGTACTGTTTGCCATTGCCATAAATCCAATTATGGATTGTCTCCTTCCTGATGTCTCAGGCTCCCTCTTTGTGGACGATTTTGCGATCTACTACAGCTCTCAACGGACCAGCCTTCTTGAACGACGTCTTCAAGGCTGTCTCGATCGCCTCCAGTCTTGGAGCATCGAAACAGGCTTCCGCTTTTCTCCCAGTAAGACCGTCTGTGTTAATTTTTGGCGTCGTACGGAGTTTCTTCCACCTTCCTTACACCTAGGACCTGTCAACCTTCCATTTTCGGACGTCGCTAAGTTCTTGGGTCTTATGTTTGACAGAAAACTGTGCTGGTCCTCCTACGTTTCATATCTTTCGGCTCTCTGTCTTCGATCCCTCAACACCCTCTGTGTCCCGAATGGTACCTCCTGGGGAGCGGACCGAGTAGTCCTTCTCCGCCTCTATCGCGCCTTAGTGCGCTCGAAATTGGACTATGGAAGCCTAGTTTACTCCTCTGCTCAGCCGTCTATTCTCTGGCGTCTCGACTCTATCCACCACCGTGGATTACGTTTGGTGTCTGGAGCTTTTTACACCAGCCCTGTGGAAAGCCTTTATGCTGAGACTGCTGAACCTCCGCTGTCCAATCGACGAGCTGTCCATCTGAGTCGTTATGCTAGCCATCTGTCTACCATGCCTGCTAAACCGGACCATGATATTTTTTTTTTCGAGGCCTCTTTGGATTTAGGGTATGCAGGCCGCCCTTCCTCCCTACTACCACCGGGAGTCCGCTTCCGTCAACTGCTCCATTCTCCTTCCTTCCGCTTTCCTAAAACCTTCTTGACAACTTGGGGTACAACACTGCCTTGGCTCCATCCCCGGACCTGCCTGCTCAGTGACCTTTGTCAATTTCCCAAGGATGGTACCCCTTCACTTGTTTATCGTCTGGCATTTTCTGCTCTATGTGCACAAATGAAGGAAACCACAGCCGGCCGCGGTGGTCTCGCGGTTCTAGGCGCGCAGTCCGGAACTGTGCGACTGCTACGGTCACAGGTTCGAATCCTGCCTCGGGCATGGATGTGTGTGATGTCCTTAGGTTAGTTAGGTTTAAGTAGTTCTAAGTTCTAGGGGACTTATGACCACAGCAGTTGAGTCCCATAGTGCTCAGAGCCATTTGAACCATTTTTTTTTGGAAGGAAGCCACATTTATTTACACTGATGGCTCTTAAACATCGTTAGGTGTAGGGAGTGCCTATATTGTTGGCGACACCCCAAATCGATTTCGGCTTCCCGACCTGTGTTCGGTTTATACTGCGGAGCTTTACACTGTTCTCCAGGCTGTCCAATACATCCGTTGCCATCAGCGGATACAGTATGTTATCTGTTCAGATTCTCTCAGCTCTCTCCTCAGTCTCCAAGCTCTGTACCCTGTCCACCTTCTGGTCCACCGGATTCAGGACTGCCTGCACTTGCTCCACTTGGGGAGCGTCCCGGTGGCGTTCCTCTGGATCCCAGGACACGTTTGTATCTGTGGAAATGAGGCAGCCGATATAGCGGCCAAGGCTGCAGTCTCTGCAGCAAACATTTGCTATAACTCTCGGTGCAAAGCAGGCTGAGTTAAATCTGTATGTAAGAAATTTTACATGGTGTTTCCAATTCATAACTTCATCTATATGCATTCTTAACACTTTTTCAAAATGCACTTTCTCTATTAGTTTGTCATCCAATTCTAGATTAATGTCTTCATCCTCAATCATTTTACCAAACTGTATGTAATTTGTTTTCTCCACATAGAGTGTAAGTTTATTTACACTGAACCAAGTCGCAATACTTTTTAGGATTTTGTCAGTAGTTGACTGTAACGAGTTTTTTAAAGTCGCTCACTATCAGACTTAGGTCATCTGCATATAGTACAATTTTGTCTGTATCATATGGTAACTGTAAATCATTGATATATATGAGAAAGAGTAGTGGTCCTAAGATGTTGCCCTGGGGTACTCCTAAAGGAACTTATTTTGCTTCTCAAACTAACTATATTTTTTTCATTTGAATTTACAGTGGTGAGCTCTATAATTTGAGATCTGTTTTTGAGATATGACTCAAACTGCATTTTACTCTTCCTGTAATACCTACTGCTTCCAGCCTATCAAGAAGGATTTCGTGGCAGACCGTATTGAAAGCTTTAGATAGATCTAAATTGATTCCTACTACACTTTTGTTTTTCTCCAAATTTTTAATAATTTCTTGGGTGTAGTCTATGACTGCAGTTTCTGTGCTTCGTTTTGCACGAAAACCATGTTGATTACTATTTCAAAGTTTATTATTGTCTAGGTAACTAGTGACTCTCAATTTCATCAGTTTCTCTAATATTTTGGAGGAAGCAGGAAGAAGTGATATGGGGTGGTAGTTTTCTATTTTATGTCTATCTCCATTTTTAAATAGTGGCCTCACTTTTGAAATCTTCAGTCACTGAGGAAACACACCTTCACTAAAGGATGAATTTGCAATATGTGCTAAAGGTTTTGCTGTAGTGCCCACAAGCAGCTTGTTGTAGAGCTTCATGATCATCCTCAGTCCCAGAGACCGAATCAGTGAAGCCGTCCCAGCCAGGGAAAACAAAGGAGAAGCGAGAAAATTCCAAACGAAGACCCCTAAGACCTAGGAAATCGCAGTGGCACCCACATCACTGCTACCTACAAGCTCTGTGTCTGAGGATGGGGTGGAGATTCTGGCGTTCACTGAGGACCTAGATCTCGCCGGACCCTCAGACACAATGGATATAGACTGCTCAGGGAATAAGTTGGTGGCAGCAGGTGAACCCGAGCCATAAACTGCCTCATTGAATGTTCCATACCTTCCCAGTCTCACATCATCCTCCAGTAGAAATGCGGCGAGTTTTTCCTCTCTGCCTGACCCCCCCCCCCCCCCCCCCGGGGCTCACGCTCCTTTTGTGAGTGTGTGCATATTCCAGCCTCCCTTCCTTTCCCGGGCTGCATTTCGTTTCCCTTCCACTCCTTTCCTCTACTTGCTCCTTCCCCTTCGCCCTATCCTCACCCTCTGAATGTTGGTCCCACTATCCTCTTGGTTATGTTGGCTTTGCAATTTGGTTTTGTTGTGTAATTACCTCATCCTTTTGGGATTCTCTGATCCCCCTCCGGTGTTTGACATACATTATTAAATTTCTCTTCCATAGTGTGAGCCAGTTGTGTCTCCGATGTGTGCCCTCCAAGTTCCTTCCACCCTTTCCTTCAAGTTGTTGTCTGATGCTAGTTACAGTGCATAGCCAGCACAGTAGCCATCCCATCTCGTGGGGTCGCTATGTACCCTTTTGGTTGAGCCTCCTGAAAACACAGGGATCACACTTCTGATACCTGAGCTGTGACCTTATGTAAGCCTAGGAGTGGTTGCTTGTCGTCCTGGAGCATCGGAACTGCCGCCAATTGGTGCTGTGTCAGACTGCCCTTGCTGTGGTTGGGTGCCACCTGTGGTGAGAGCCCCTGATCAGAGTGGTTGGTATCAGGGCGGACACGATGCAAATGAAATGCATACGGGTCCAGAAATCTGACAATTCTTCTAAGGCTGTCCATTTGCATGGAAATGATTCTTTTAGTGCTGCTTCTTCAGCCCCTTCAGCCTTCTCTTCCATGGTTACCCCCTGGGAGGGGGGTGAGGTTTGTTGGCTAGGGGCGAAACCTTTGCCCCGCTATCTGGTTTGCACCAGGAGTGATGCGGATACGTTCACCAATAGCAAACCTTTATTTTTTGTGGAACACTTTGACAAGTTTGGTGTAGTGGACTCTGAGCAAGATGCAGTTGGGTTCGTTGTAGATCAAAACTGCTTCATCTGCCCAGTCTGCAGCCCTTTGTGCCTGTAACCATCCTGACACAATTCCTGTGTCCATTATCCCCACCAGTCTTTGAATATGGTTCAAGGTGTAATTTTTCACAGGGACCTCATCCTTCAAACTGATGAGGAACTTAGGGACAATCTCAGATGGCGGGGTGTTCACTTTGTTCAGGGTGTTCAAAAGAGTCTGTAGGACAATTGCATTGATACTGAAGCCTTTATCCTGGTCTTTGAAGGGGATACCCTCCCTGAGAATGTCAAGATTATGGTTTATCAATGTGACAAGAAGCCGTACATCCCTCCACCTATAAGATGTTTTAAGTGCTTGCTTTTTGGCCACATGTCTTCCCACTGTTCCCAGGCCCCTCTCAATGGTTACTGGACGCCCACTCCATAAGGGAGTTCCTGTGTTCCCCCCACCCATGTGTGTCAATTGTCATGGCAATCATTCTCCACGTTCACCAGATCGCCCAGTTTATAAGAAGGAAAAGAAGATACACAAGTATAAGTCCCTTGATCGTCTAACCTACACTGAGGCTTGTAAGAAGTATGCACATCTCCATCCTGTGTCCATGACGTCTACCTATGCTTTAGTTATATTGTCACCCCTTCCTCCCCCTTCCTTACCCCAGTCCCAAACCTCTCTCCTCCTTCCCTCCCCTCCCCTGACGCTCCCACACCCTCCCCTCCAGGTGACAATCCCCCTCCCCAGCCAGAGAAGTGTCCCATTACTTTGTCGTCTGCCAGTCAAGGGCAACCCTCCCGGGATCCTCCTTCCTGGCACCATCCAGGCCAAAGGTCTGCTGCCACACAAGAACCATGGTCTGTGGACCCCAAGGTCGCCCGATCTCTTTCTGTTCCAGGTCTTGCTGCAGCTGGCTCCTTTTTGCCACACAACCCTCCTCGATCTTAAACAGAAAAGAAGAAGAAACATAAGTGCCAGGACAAGGAGCTTTAGGCTTCGCCAGAGGTCCCATCCCCATTTTTGCAACCTGACTCTGACCTGTTGCTCATGGATGTCGCCCTCTCCTTGTCAGTGACGGGTGGTGACCCGGCGGCATGACTGGGTATAGCCTGTTAACCCCCAATTTAATCATCATTCTGTGGTTATCCAATGGAGTTGTAATGGATATTACCGTCAGCTTCTGGAGTTGAAATCCCTTATTTCGTTTTACTCTGCAACTTGTGTGGTTCTACCAGAATCTCATTTTACTGATGACCATTCACTGACCCTCCGTGGGTTCCATGCTATCTGTCGAAATCGGATTGCCCTGCTGCGGCCCCCCCCCCCCCCCCCCCCTGCGGGTCCGGGGTAAGAATAGGCCCGAGGTATTCCTGCCTGTCGTAAGAGGCGACTAAATGGAGTTTCAACCGTTTCGGCCTTCCATGTGATGGTCCCCCTTGGGGTTTGACCTCCATTTTTCAAAATTCTACAGAAGTATGAGCCTTTTGGGGAAGGACGCCTTACGTGGTGTATCACTGGTCCTCAGTGCACTAAGGACCTTGGCACTCAGCATTGTAACGGCGTTGTAACCACACCCACTTTTCCTCAAATTGGGCCTAAACGCCTGATGGGTTGCACAAGTTCCGCCCGTAGTGCGTCCCCATCTGCACCTATGATCATGATGGACTTTCCATGGCACCCAAAATCCAGCACGGTAGCTAGCCCGTTGTGGTGGGGTCATCATGTACCCTCTAGGTTGTAGTCCCCTGACAACACAGGGATCGCACTGCCGATACCTGAGCTGCACCCTCCCCACGTTGGCCAAGGAGTAGATGCCCGTCTCCTTGGGGCATCAGGACTCCCGGCAACGGTCATCCTGCCAGGTGGCCCTTGCTGAGGTTGGGTGGCGCCCGTGGGGAGAGCCCCTGGTCGGAGTGGGTGGTATCGGGGCAGACGTTTCGTAGATGAAACGTCAACATGTATCAGGTCGCTCTGCGGTCGAGTCTTTTAAAAAGAAAGGTACTGTCTCTGGTTCCGGTTCTCCTGCCCTTTCCCCCTTGGCCACTCCCTGGGAGGAAGAACAGGCCCGCCGGCTTGGGGCGAAGTACTTCCCCTGGTATTTAGTCTGTTCTCGGGCCGATGGAGGGATGTTCGCCACCTCCAAGCCCATGTTCTTTGTCCAGCACATCGAGCACATCTTTGGGGAAATCGAGGCTCTCAGTAAAATGCGTTGGGGGCCCATTCTCATAAAGACCACCTCCGCCACACAGTCGGCGGCGCTCCAGGTATGCAACCGACTAGGGGACATCCCAGTGTCCATTGTCCCGCATCTGGCACTGAATAGGATGCAGGGGGTTATTTTTCATCGGGACCTCCTGCTGCAATCTGATGAGGAGCTCAGGGTGAACCTGGAGCGCCGAGGTGTGCATTTCATCCGGCGACTCCAGCGCGGCCCCAAAGACCGTCGCATCGACACCGGGGCCTTTATCCTCGCCTTCGAGGGGGACGTTCTCCTGGAGAAGGTAAAGGTGATGTGCTACCGGTGCGACGTGCGACCTCCTATGCGCTGCTTTTGGTGTTTGCGCTTTGGGCACATGTCGTCACGGTGTGAAGCTGAGCCCCTTTGTGGCGATTGTGGATGTCCTCTTCGTGAGGAACATACATGCACCCCACCACCTTGGTGCGTCAATTGTCCTGGCATCCACTCGCCTAGATCTTTTGACTGCCCCGCGTATCAGATGGAGAAGAAGATTCAAGAATGAAAAACTTTGGATCGTCTCTCTTATTCTGAGGCCAGGAAGAAGTATGACCGCCTCCATCCCGTGACATTGACAACTTCGTTTGCCTCAGTCGTGTCCACTCCTTCCACAGTATCCTCACCCCTATCCTGTCCCCCCCTCCGCCTCCTCAACCCATCTGGGGTCTATGCCTCCGCCTCCCAAATCCCTCCCTTCCAAATCCTCCTCCCTCGCGGCCCCTGCCCCCTCTGCCCCAGGGGCCACCCTTCCTCCTCCTCCTCCTCCTCCCCCTCCGCCGCCTGAGAAGCGATCCTCTTCTCAGGCGTCCATTGGAGAAACGTTCCGGACCCCGGCTTCCGAGGTCTGGCGTTCCAAAACGGACCCCTCGCGTGAGGACCTCCTTCGGGTCCAGCCCACCATCCCCGTGCCTCATCGGACTTCCAAGAAGGCCTCCAAGAAGAAGTCTTTATCCCCCTCTCCACCCCGGCGCGTTTCGTCTGGTGCTCCATCCGTGAGTCGCTGCTCCCGGCCGTCCTCAGTTTCGCTGGGACGTTCTGCTGCCAGGCGCTCAGCTGGTCTCTCGTCGGCGAATGATGCTGCCCCTCCTATGCAACCCAGGAAAGTGGCCACAGCTGGCGACGACTCGATGGAACAGGATCCGCCTCCCTCCGGTTGTAGCGTTGTTGCCTCGAAACCTGGCCCTCCGCGGCCGTCGAGGTGACCAGCTCTTCACCCGTTTCGTTCCCCCTTTTTTCTGACTAGCGATGGCTCTGTTACATTGGAACATAAGAGGTATTCGATCTAATCGGGAGGAATTACAACTGCTCCTCCGCCTGCACTGTCCGCTCGTCCTTGGTCTACAGGAAACCAAGTTGCGCCCAACCGACCGTATTGCTTTTACCCACTGTACCTCGGAGTGGTCTGACCTCACCCCTGTGGACGGTATTCCAGCTCATGGTGGGGTCATGTTGCTCGTTCAGGACGATGTCTATTACCATCCCATCCATTGACCACCCTACTCCAAGCAATAGCTGTCCGTATTACTCTTTCTGCCTTTACTTTTTCTGTTTGTACCGTCTACACTCCATCGTCATCCGCAGTTAGTCGGGCTGACATGATGCACCTGATTGTTCAGCTTCCTCCGCCGTTTTTATTGTTTGGCGACTTCAATGCCCATCATCCCCTTTGGGGCTCTCCTGCATCCTGTCAGAGAGGCTCCCTCTTGACGGATGTCTTCAACCATCTCAATCTTGTCTGCCTCAATACTGGCGCCCCGACTTTCCTCTCGGACTCTACTCATACCTACTCCCACTTGGACCTCTCGATCTGTTCTACCACTCTTGCCCGTCGGTTCGAGTGGTATGTCCTTTCTGACACCTATTCGAGCGACCACTTCCCCTGTGTCGTTCGTCTCCTGCACCACATCCCATCCCCACGTCCTTCGAGCTGGAACATACCAAAAGCTGACTGGGGACTTTACTCCTCCCTGGCGACCATTCCGGACCACGATTTTCTCAGTTGTGACAGTCAGGTCGAATACCTTACGGCTGTCATCATCAATGCTGCCGAACGTTCCATTCCTCATACTACCTCTTCTTCACGTCGCGTTTCCGTCCCCTGGTGGAATGAGGCTTGTAGAGACGCTATCCGTGCTCGACGACGTGCTTTACGCACTTTTCGCCGCCATCCTACGTTGGCGAATTGTATTGGATACAAACGACTCCGAGCGCAATGCCGTAGAGTCATCAAAGACAGCAAAAAAGCTTGTTGGACCTCTTTTACCAGCTCCTTTAACAGTTTTACTCCCTCTTCTGTCGTCTGGGGTGGCCTGCGCTGGCTGTCGGGCATTAAGGACCACTCCTCAGTATCTGGCCTGACCTCAGGTAATCAGGTCCTTGTTGATCCTGTGGCCGTCTCCAACGCCTTCGGCCGCTTTTTCACGGAGGTTTCAAGCTCCGCCCATTACCACCCTGCCTTCCTTCCCAGGAAAGAGGCAGAAGAGGCTCGGCGACCTTCCTTCCACGCGCTGAATCTGGAAAATAATAATGCCCCCTTTACTATGCGGGAACTCGAACGTGCACTTGCACTGTCCTTGTCCTCTGCTCCGGGGCCAGATGCCATTCACGTTCAGATGCTGGCACCCCTTTCTCCGGCAGGCAAAAGATTCCTTCTTCGTACCTACAATCGCGTCTGCACCGAAGGTCAAGTCCCCATGCGTTGGCGTGACGCCGTCATTCCTATACCCAAACCCGGGAAGGATAGACACCTTCCTTCTAGTTACCGCCCCATTTCTCTTACAAGCTGTGTCCGTAAGGTGATGGAGCGCATGGTTAACGCTCGGTTAGTTTGGATTCTTGAATCTCGACGGCTACTTACCAATGTTCAATGCAGCTTTCGTCGCCGCCGCTCCGCTGTTGACCACCTTGTGACCTTGTCGACATTCATCATGACCAACTTTTTGCGAAAGCGCCAAACGGTAGCTGTGTTCTTTGATTTGGAGAAGGCTTACGATACCTGTTGGAGAGGAGGTATCCTCCGCACTACACACAGGTGGGTTCTATGTGGTCTTCTGCCCCTTTTTATTGATTCCTTTTTAACAGATCGAAAGTTTAGGGTAAGTGTGGGTTCCGTATTGTCAGACGTCTTCCTCCAGGAGAACAGAGTGCCTCAGGGCTCCGTCTTGAGCGTAGCCCTTTTTGCCATAGCGATCAATCCAATTATGGATTGCATTCCACCTACTGTCTCAGGCTCTCTTTTTGTCGATGACTTCGCGATCTACTGCAGTGCCCAGAGAACATGTCTCCTGGAGCACTGACTTCAGCATTGTCTAGACAGCCTATACTCATGGAGTGTGGCAAATGGCTTCCGGTTCTCTGAAGAGAAGACGGTTTGCATCAACTTTTGGCGATATAAAGCGTTCCTTCCGCTATCCTTACATCTCGGTCCCGTTGTTCTCCCATTTGTGGAATCAACTAAGTTTCTAGGGCTCACACTGGATAGGAAACTTTGTTGGTCTCCGCACGTCTCTTATTTGGCTGTCCGTTGTACACATTCCCTTAATGTCCTCAGAGTTCTTAGTGGTTCATCTTGGGGAGCGGATTGCACTGTCCTGCTTCGTTTGTATCGGTCCATAGTCCAATCGAAGCTGGTTTATGGGAGCCTCGATTACTCGTCTGCTCGCCATCCCTCTTACGCCGTCTCAACTCCATCCACCGTCGGGGGTTACATCTTGCGACCGGAGCATTCTACACTAGTCCCGTCGAGAGTCTTTATGCTGAAGCTGCCGAATTACCATTGACCTAGAGGCGCGACGTACTGCTTTGTCAGTATGCCTGCCGGCTGTTGTCAATGCCCGACCACCCCTCTTATCAGTACTTCTTTGCCGATTCTCTCGACCGTCAGTATGGGTTGTATGTGTCTGCCCTGCTACCCCCTGGAGTCCACTTTCGTCGCCTGTTTCGACAATTGGATTTTGCCCTCCCTACCACCTTCAGAAAGGGTGAGAGCCCGACACCACCTTGGCTCCAGGCTCCGGTTCATATTTATCTCGACCTCAGCTCGCTCCTGAAGGAGGGTACTCCGGCTGCAGTGTATTGCTCACAGTTTGTCAAACTTCGTGCGCGACTTACCAATCACACCTTTATTTACACTGATGGCTCCAAAACTGACGTTGGTGTCGGCTGTGCCTTTGTCGTCGGGGCCGTCACCTTTAAATACCGGCTCCTTGACCAGTGTTCCAGCTTTACGGCCGAGCTTTTTGCTCTCCATCAGGCCGTTCAGTATGCCCGCCGCCACCGCCATTCATCATATGTACTCTGCTCTGATTCACTCAGTGCTCTTCAGAGCCTTGGAGCTCCATGTCCGGTCCATCCCTTGGTGCAACGGACCCTGCAGTCTCTCCATTCTTTTGCTGATGATGGCTCTCCTGTCAGCTTTCTGTGGGTTCCCGGACATGTAGGAGTGCCTGGGAATGAGGCTGCTGATGCTGCAGCCAAGGCTGCAGTCCTCCTGCATCGGCCAGCCTCCCATTGTGTCCCGTCATCTGACATTAGTGGGGTTGTTTGTAAGAGGCTTGTGTCATTGTGGTGGGATACTTAGTCATCACTTCAAGGAAACAAGCTCCGGGCAGTAAAACCATTCCCAACTGCTTGGACAACCTCCTCCCGACCATCTCGGCGAGAAGAGGTCCTTCTGACCAGGTTGCGGATTGGGCATTGCCGGTTTAGCCACTGCTACCTGCTCTCCAGTGACCCAGCCCCGCAGTGCCCTTGTGGTCATGCCTTGACAGTGCGCCATGTTTTATTGTCGTGTCCCCATTTTAGTCAATCTCGTGTTGTCCTGTCTCTGCCATCTACTTTACAGGATATTTTAGCTGATGATGCTCGAGCAGCTGCTCGTGTTCTTCGTTTTATTACTTTGACTGGCTTGTCCAAAGACATCTAACTCTTTCACTTATTTTATCTGCATCTTTGTAAGAACTTTCTGGTGTCCCCCCCCCCCCTTGAGTTTTACTAGCTTCTATGTGCTCTAACAATTGTGACTGGGCGCTAATGACCTCAGTAGTTGAGCGCCCTTAAACCCCAAACAAAAAAAAACAAAAAAAATTACCGGCAGCCAGTGGCAGGCAGGGATATATGAGGAAAAGTGTACATGTTTGCATGAAGATTTGCAGATGCAGACGCACATGACGGAGTGTTGGACCCTCTGCTGGGAGTGAAGACTTAGAGCTACTGGGGCGCTTCTTCTTACATGGTGTGGTGGTGTGGAGATGACATGGTGGTTATAGGTTTTGACCTGACTTTTGTGCTGTGGTTATTATTATTATTTTTTTTTTTTTTAATTTTAGTTTAAGTTGAACGGATATTCAGAGGGATAGTAGAAGAGGTAGGAGAAACGAATGGCCCAATTGACTGGCCAGCGTGATTTTTAAATGAAAGACGACAGGACAGTAGAAGGGGCAGTAGGAGTGTGAGGAAAACGAACGGCCTGTTGGCTAGCCGGGAATTACATCTAAATGACAGATTAAAGGAGAGGAGGAGGAACAGTAAGAGTTACGTGAAAGCGAAAGGCCATTATCCTGGCCTCTTCTTCTTCGTGGCGGCGTCGGTGATGGTGGTGGCAGACAATCTTGAGGTGGTGGAGTGGGGGGGGGGGGGGGAAGAGAAAGAAGTCAGAGAGTGACAGATAGAGAAGTGGAAAGAGGAAGGGCCTGTCATGATAAGGCCAGCATTGGGGAGGGTGTGGGGGTGATAGAGGTGGCGTGATGGGGGGGGGCTGAATGGGATGACGTGGTGGGGAGATGGGTCGATGATATGAGAAAGAGTAATTGGCATGAAATGGGGTGGCTAGTGAATGTGGAGTCATGGGGCGTGGAAGAGGAGGTCAGGCCATCAAGTGGTGGCTAGACAGTGCGCTCGAGTGCCCAGGGAAAGGATTAAAGGTTTGGGAGAATGTCGGGTTTGTTGGTAAAAGGAAGTGGCTGCGGAGAGGATGCGGGGTCGAAGGAGAGGAACCTTGGCCAGGATGTGGAGTTCTTGGGTAGGGAAGTCGAAGGGGAGGCGGAGGGCACGCCGGAGAACCTGGTTCTGGACAGTTTGGAGTCTGCGGAGGTGGGTGGGGGCAGAATTGCCCCACACCACCACTGTGTATTCAAGGATGGGGCGAACAATGGAGGTGTACAATCTGACAGCAAGGTGTGTAGGGAGTGAAGAGATTGGATTGATGAGAGGGTAGAGCAGGCATAGCAGCGCTATCGCCTTACGACGCACATCGTCGATATGGGGGCGCCAGGTGAGGTGCTGATTCAGGGTAATGCCCAAGTACTTCGCAGTGTGAGTCCAGGGGACTGGGATACCAAGAACCATCACCTGCAGGAGCCGAATGGGAATATGGCGTCGTCAGATGATAAGGGCTTGGGTTGTGGAGGGATTAAATGCCAGATGCCAGGTCCTAGTCCAATCAGTTAGGGAAACTGTAGGTCCCTGGAGCCGCTGTTGGAGACCTGCTGCGCTCCGAGAACGAGAGAAGAGCGCAGTGTCATCTGCGTAGAGAGCTAAATGTACCCTCGGCACAGAGGGCAGATCGGCTGTGAAGAAGGAGTAGAGTAGCAGTCAAAGTACGCTGCCTTGTGGTAGTCCTGCCCTGATATGTCGTCGCGTAGATTTCCCGTCAGGGACCCTAACATGGAAGGTGCAACCTTCCAGGTTTGTGGCTATTAGCAATACATGGGGCACTGGAAAGCCAAGTGAGAATAATTTGTATAGCTGCCCTTCATGCCAGACCGAATCAAACACCCTGGACATGACGAGGAGTATGGCCCCAAAGTACTCTCTACGTTCTATGGCGTCCAGTGCCTCTTCTACAAGGCGCAGGAGCTGGTGAGTGGTTGCATGGCCCTGCCTGAAGCCAAACTGCTCATCAGGGAGGACTCGTTCTAGGCAATGTGGATGAGCAGTCGTTTAAGGTATAGCCTCTTGAACACCTTGGAGATGGCGGGCAAGAGGATGATGGGATGGTAGTTGGCAGAGGAACGAAGATCCTTCCCAGCCTTGGGGATGACGGCCACCTCAGCATGTTTCCAGGCGGTCGGATATTGCCTGGTTGTGAGGATGTTTTTGAAGGTGGCTGTCAGGATGGGAATAGAAGTTGGGGCGTAGCTGCTTGAGGAGGGCGTTCGTCAGCTTGTCGGGGCCACTAGCTTTCTCGGATGTGGGGTACCGCAATTGCAGTTCAACCTCTTCTTCATTGATGGGGGTGATTTCATCCTCAGGGTCCTGGATGGCAAGGAGTTGAGGGAGACGTGCCGTTACCAGGTGGATATGGTCGGGGTCAACGGGGTCATCGACCGGGCTGAAGTTGTACGCGTAGATGTCGGGCAAGGCATTTGCTTTGGCATCTGGTTCGGACACAGTCATTGCCGAACTGGAGGGGGAGGAATCTGTTGCCCTCGTCTCATAAGGCTTTTTGTGAGCCGCCAAGCAGACGGGTCACTCAGGTCAATGGCGGAGATTTTGTTCTCCCGTGCCTTATTGCGGTGGTCTTCAACCGCAGCCTTGATTTGGCGCTGTAATCTATTGATGAGGCGCTTGGTTGCCAGGTTCCGAGTGAACTGCCATTCTCGGATGGACCGGTTTTTCTCTGTGATGAGAGCAAGGATGTTGGGGGGGGGGGGGGTGGACGCAAATGGTCTGGGGGTTTATGTGGACGGTGAGGGGTCGGGCGATGGTGGTGAGGTGTATGAGGGTGCGATCTGCATCCGTTTGTTAGGCAGCAGGGATGGTGGGTAGGGCTGCTTCAACCCGCCTTCACTCGGCGCGACCATAATTCCAACAAAATCGATGGAGCAGATGACCAGCCGGTAATCAGAGGCTAGAGCGATGCGGGTGGCTGCAGTGATGGGATGGGGTAGACCATTCACCACTGTGATGTCTAAGACATGTGGGGGATGTCCTCCAGTAGGGTATATGGTAGGGTCCTACGGGCCAATGGTGCGGGCATGATGCCGCTCAGTGACCTGGAGGAGTCGATGACCAGATGTGTTGGTTAATCTGCTGTTCCAGGCATGATGTTTGGCATTGAAGTCACCACCAACGAAGGCGTCGTTACCGAGCAACAGCAATGCATTATAGTCTGGTGTTTCGAGGAGGCCTCGTGGTGGTATCTAAAGAGCCACGAACGTGATGGGACCCCTCACCGTGTGGACAACAACGCCAGTGGCTTCTACGGTGTTGAGTGGGGGGAGGGAGATGGGGTGGTGGCGGAGGGAATTACGTACGTACACCACCGTGCTGCCATGGGTGGTGGGCCTGTTAGTCCTGTAGCAGGAGTAGTTTGCTACACGGACAAGAACACCAGGTTTGAGGTGCGTCTCAGCAACAAGGCAAATGTCGACCTCCTCATCAAGGAGGAACTGTCAGAATTCACCCTGTTGTTTGTGGAGACCATTGGCGTTCCAGATCATGGCTGTCAACCCGTGGTGTCTAATAGCCTTGACTGGTTGGAGTGGAGGTGGTGGTGGCAGGGGACATGGATAGGGAGAGGGCAGAGGAAAGTTGAGGGGGGATGGTTTGGAGGAAGGATTTGAATGTGGAGGTTATTGCCGAGGTCAGAGCCTCGATGACATTGGTGATGAGGTCGTCAAACAGGGTGGGAATGGAGAACAGGGTGGGGAGAGGGTGCTGCTGAGATTGTACTGGGGTGAGGAAGGAGGCAGCAGAGCTTGATGCCTGCTGCTGGGGTGGGGAAGGAACAGCAGAGTGTGACGCCTGCTGTGGGGAGGGGGAAGCAGAGCTTAACACCTGCTGGGAAGGGAGGGGAGGGAATGCAGATGGGGGAGGTGGGATAGGGACGGAGAGGACGGGGGTGGGTAGGAGCCCAGAGGGGCGGGTTGGGAGTGAGACGCTTGGTGGGGGTAAGTCTGCGGCACCGACCCCCCTAGAACACCAGAGTAACTGATGCCCGGACGAGTCGCCGCCAAGGGCACCAAGAATCGTTTTTGATTTGCCCTGAATGATTTGGTTTTCGTTTGGCGCATGTAGCTGCCCGTATGGTACCCGCCACAGCAGGCGCAGGTGGGAGAGTCGTCTCGTGGTTTGGTGCACTCCGAGGAGGCGTGACCATGGGCGCACTTCACACAGCGCACCTCATGGTAGCAGTCACCCGCAAAGTGCGCCAGGCCCTGACAGCAGTAGCACATCAGGGTCAGCCTCCTGGAGCGGGGCTTCTCCATCGTCACGCTAATGCGGTTGATGGAGGTGAGGGTGGGGAGAAGGCGGCTCTCCGGCGTGTCTGGAGCAGAGATGAAGAAAGAGTGGGGTGGGGCGAACGGGTGCAGGGGGAGATGATTCGGGAGGCTACTTTGGGCATAATATTCAATGATGTTAGTGCCGCCCTCAGGTCGCCATCAGTGTACTTCATAGGAAACCTCCTGATGACGACCCAGAGGTGGCAAGACTTGGTGGGTTAGGAGTAGTAAGTGATTTTCGAGCAGCAAAGGGTGCGGAGGAATTTATAGAGGTCTTCTGGGAACTGGACAGACAGTTTATATCGATCATTGGGGTATGTTTTAATTTGGTAGGGGGAGGTGGTGACCGAGTTTAGGAGGTCGAGAAGTTCTTTAGCGGGCCCATTGTAGTCAATGACGATGGGTGGGGGGGAGGGAGGGTGGCTTTGGGTGGGGATGGAGGACGGGGTGGGGGTGTGATGTCTGTGGCACCATCAATGGCTTCAAATGCGTTGCAGATGGGCACATCCGCTGCTGTCGTGGCACACTGACAGTGGGGTGCCATTTTACGCAGCACTTCAAAGCCCTCCGCATCAACTATCACGTTCTTCTTCTTAGACTGCCCGCGATCTGCAGGCTCAATGGCTTCTGAGTCGGAGGAGGAGGAAGCTAACTGCCACTTCCGACGCCCAGCGACTGGGCGCCGACGGTCGTCGTCATACTCCATGAGGCTCCCGTCATCGCTGACGTCGGCCGCGGCAGTCATATTGGGGTAAAGGAGGGACTGCAGCCGAACACTGTCGACCTGCTGGCCCCACTCCTGTGCGGCGTCACGGACAGCCATTAGTTGCCCTGTCAGCCCCTCTTGTATATCAGCGTCGACCGTCAGCGACAACACATAAAGGTCTTCTTCTGGTGCAGAAGACGGTTGTGGGACGCCAAGTGCGTCTCGGATGTCTGGCATGTCAAGGGCAGGTCTGGTGGGGGGAGGAAGGGGGCAGCGTGACCCTGAGTGCGGTGCACGCGTTCTTGTCCCATGTGAAGGGGGCCCTGATGCGCATAGTTCCCTAGACCTGGCTCTAGGTGCAGCTTCATTGATGGCTGCATCAATGAAGCTGCAACCGGGAGTAGCAGTGGTGGGGCAAATCATGGTAGTTGTGGTAGTGATGGTAGAGATGCAGATGATGGAAATGAGCAGCGCAAGTACTTTGCCGGTTGCGGCAGGCTTCGTCCGCTTTGCAGTGCCAATCGTGTCAGTGGACGTATGCGTGGTCGTTGTAGGTGGGGGCCCAGATGGGGTCGCCGACGGAGCGAGCCCCACCAGACAGTGATCCGCCACAGCTGTCGCATCGGAGCGCACGTCCTTCCCTCGCGGCATCCCAGCTCGGAATGTGAATATTTGCCCTGTCGTCCCCTTCTATGTGGCGATCTTGTTCACACAGTACGTGTGAGCGCATTCTTACCAATTGATGCCTTAGTCAGACTTCAGCTCGCTATTCGTTTTGTCATACGATAGACATTTTGTTTCTTTTCAGCTTTTGTTGCCCTTGCTCACAATCGCAACGTAATACGTGTACGCGCGCACAGATGGCTCTGCTGCTTCGCATATCTGCAGTGGCGTAACTCGCCCTGAGTATTTGGCGTTGCTAGTCATCGCACAGCAGGCCTCGAGGTGCGTTTACACGGGCCATATTTTACGGCAATGTGTAGCCGCAACAGTGCTGCCATCAATGTTGCTACAATAAACTCCATTATTGCGGGATGAATGGGCAATATTGCAGATTGAACGGGTTGTTGCAGGTACTTGCCGACGTGTTGTTGAGTTGTTACTGGGTTTGTCCTCCAAAGGTGGAGACTGTGCAACATGTTCGGGCCATATCTTCCTCGGTCCTTACCTGTAAATGGTTCTCAATACTGAGTACTGCGCAATAATACAGACCGTCTGAGGGTGGTATTGACAGTTAGTGCGCAATATGTCGAAGGAGACTGCAGAGCTTTCAAAATAATGCTGCTAGCTCAGCACATCGTTCTGTGTACGGGTGATATTTGCGCGATAAAAGGCAGTTTCTGCCGAGACTGAGAATAGTTCGTTCGCTCCGAACGACTCTCCACAAAGAACTGAAAATAGTAAAATGATGTGAGAAAAAAAAGTGTGCTGTACGACGTGTATTAAAGCACCAAGTGGTACTTAAAAAAATCAAATTCCTGACTGTTTATGAAAACCTAATCCCCACAAATATATTTATCCCAATGATGAATTAGTTGTCTTTTTGCCTTTTTGCCTGATGCAAGGCCCCTCCTCGAGGGGACCAAATAAATGAAAATCCGAGGATGCCAAATCTGGAGTGTAGGGGATGACGTAGTGTAGGGTGACCAGACGTCCCATATTTTAGGGGATCGTCCCGTATATTTATAGTGAGTCACTTTTTGTCCCGCCAAAATACGTGACGTATTATGTCCCGTCTTCCAATACCCACCATTTATATTGAACTTGTGTGTTTTAAGTAGCATGTAACATAAGCAAATGTAGAAGAAATGTGGTCGTCCCCAAAGAATAAAAATACGCTCTTTGATTAAGTAAATTGAATGATGTACTGTTTTAGAAGTTCTTCAGCTATTAGTACAATCGCAATGTTTCTATGCACTCAGAGATCTTGTTCACGAAATATCGCCCAGGTCGGTATTAACACTACCATGAAGTCATGTCCGACTAAAGACATCACATCATCGAGATGCACTCCGTGTCCCTTGTTGTATTTTTTTTTTTTCCTTTATTGTAATTTTCAGCACCTCATACAAGGCGGGCTGGCAGCAGCTTAATACGCCGCTCTTCAGCCTTATGGGATACAATAATATGAGATAGGTGACACAGAAAATACAAAAAATGGCGGGCAAAGAAAGTAGTTACAAAAAAACAAAAAACAAGAAGCCGTTCACGTTGGACGATAAAAACACTAACACTTGTTGACACGGCGCACAAAACACGGAGAACTGCGACGGCACATGTGAACAGTTAAGTTGTAACTGCACGAAACACAAAACGAAGCACACACTCGACACTGACGGCGATGATCTCCGGCGCGCGAATGTTCACCATGCGTGTGCGAGTCCGGGGACCTGCCAAGAGAGGAGGAGGAGGAGGAAGGGGAGTGGGAGAGGGAGAGGGGAGAGCAGAGATGCCATGGGCAGGGGAGAAAGGGGGGAGGGAGGAAGTGGGAGGGGAAACCCGGGGGGAAGAGTGGTGGAGGGAGGGGACGGGGGAAAAGGAAAGAGAAGGGGAGGGAAGGGAAGAGAAGGGAGGGAGGGAGGGTGCCTAAAGGAAAGGACACCGGAAGTGGGTGGTGGGGCAGGGTCAAAGTTGATAGGAGGGGTAGATGGAGGGGAGGAGGACATCATCAGGGAGGGGGAGCTGGCGGAAGCCACCTTGGGAGAGAGTAAGGAGGGTGGAGAGATGGAGACCGGGCAGGACGTGGGAATACAGGCGCGGCAGTGGGCGGGGGTGGGAGAGGATCGGGGATACGAGCGGGTGAGGAGGATCAAGTTTACGGGAGGTGTACAGGATCCATATCCTTTCAAGGAAAAGGAGGAGGTGGGGGAAGGGGATGAGATCATACAGGATCCGCGTGGGGGAGGGGAGACGGATGCGATAGGCGAGGCGGAGAGCATGGCGTTCAAGGATTTGGAGGGATTTATAAAAGGTAGGGGGGGCGGAGATCCAGGCTGGATGGGCCTTGTTGTATTTCCTATGCTCCGATTAATTATAGTTGGGGAAAGGATTTGGACTGCGAGGGACGAAGGTCATTACGGAATACCCGCAATCACTAGCTGGCTGGGACGATAAAATAATTGTACATGTATGCATGCATGTTTAGTTCTCGTCCCGTTTGATGCAGTAAGCTTCTTCATACCGTATGTGAGCACAGTTTATTACCCATTTCGGACCCTAGCTCGCTGCACTTTCTGCCATACGATAGACAGCCCCCCCCCCCCCCCTCTTTCTCTCTCTCTCTCTCTCTCTCTCTCTCTCTCTCTCTCTCTCTCTGTCTTGTAATACATCTTGGCATGCACAGATGGCTCTGCTGCTATGCGTATCTGCAATTGCGGAGCTCGCCCTATGCATTGCTGGCCAATGCCCAACACGCCCATAGGTGTTTGCTCGTGCCGTATTGTACGGCAACTTGTGTTTTTTCCAATAATGTTGTCTTTAGTGTTGCTACAGTAAATGGCAATATTGCAGGATGACTGGGCGGTATTGCTAACTGAACGACTTGTTGCAAGTAATGCGACGTATTGCAGAGGTGCTGTCGGTTTTTTCCACACTCTGCATGGTCGGACCGTAACTTCCGCTGTCCTTATCTGTAAATTCTTAGCAATAGTGAGTTCTGTGCAATAATGTAGACCGTCTGAGATAGATGTTGACAGTTTGGGCGCAACATATTGAGGGAGACACTTGCACTCGTTACATTGCCTATTGTACTGTGTAAGGGCAGTATTCCGCAAAATATGGCGGTTCCTGCCGAGAGCGAGGGTTCATTGTCTCCGAACAACTTTCCGCAACGAACTGAAAAACAGTAAAATGACCAAAGAAAAAGGATTGTGCTGGAGGATATACATTAAAGCACAAAGTGGTACTCTGAGAAATCAAATTCCTTACTGCTACTTATCTCGTTGCCCACAATAGTAGAGCAAACATTTTTTAGACACTTTCGTTATTACTTTATCCATATATGTATGTGTTATGCCTGCTTTAAGCTATAACTACATAGATTATCGTACATTTTTTATCTAGCGCTAACTAAACATCAAACTACCTTGCAGTACTAATTGAGTAAATATTTTGTGTTACTGTTGTCGCATGCAAACACACACGTAAAACAATTTTTCTCATTGCCTTTCTGATTTCAGAAATGGAAACAGCTTCAGTTTCTTCAGTAAATACAAACGTCGTTTGTCGCATTTCAGTAATAAGTTTGCAAACGTCAAAGTGAATCTAACTGTGTAAAGCCACACTGTTGGTGGCAACCTGGTTTATGCGCTTTGTGCTGTAGAACACTGCCTACTCCCCGTAAGACCCACCATCTCCAAACCTAAAAGCTCATTCCTCATACACGTTACCAGCTGCAAGGAACATTCAGAAATTGCAGACAAACTGACGAAGCTGAATTTTTACTACTTCTCAACAGAACACCCACGAATGTACATATTCATGTCCCAGTGATGTAGCTTCTCAAAACCTGATGCAAGGAAATCTTTGTCGTGCTGTTGAGCCATTTTCGCACAAATACTTTGGCCACCGTATTGTTTCTGTAGTTTTTTCCACGTAATGCCTCCCTGAGGGGGGCAAAGAAATGAGAATCCGAGGGAGCCAAATTTGGACTGTGGAGAGGATGACGTAGTGTAAGGTGACCTGACATATCGCATTTATATTGTGTGTCCTTTTGTTCCGCCAAAATACACACGGGACATGTAATGTCCCGTTTTCCAATTGTCTATTTTGAAATGGTGTGTTTTTAAATAACGCGTAACATCAGCAAATGTGGTCATACCCAAAGGATTAACAATACTTCCAGACTTTTTTCTTTGCTTTACTACAGTGAACATCGTCAGAGAGGCTAAGCAACACCAGTTTCTCTTTAACCTTAAAGGCCTTGCTCCAAGATTACATTTTGGGGTCATTCTCCCTGACTTGTAATTTTGAATGTCTCAAAACTCGCTAGCCCTGTAAATTATAGACATAATGATGCCATAACGTGCTTCTCCCCACGTACCAAATATTAGGCTTCTGATTTGTGTTATTTATTCAAGTCGGCCGCGGTGGTCTCGCGGTTCTAGGCGCTCAGTCCGGAACCGCGCGACTGCTACGGTCGCAGGTTCGAATCCTGCCTCGGGCATGGCTGTGTGTGATGTCCTTGGGTTAGTTAGGTTCAAGAAGTTCTAAGTTCTAGGGGACTGATGACCACAGATGTTAAGTCCCATAGTGCTCAGAGCCATTTGAACCATTTTTATTTATTCAAAGTTCATCAAAATGGAAATTGATGAAATAAAAAAAAATTTATACGAAGAATCTGATATAGAATGCCTCATTTCCATATGTTTAAATGTATCACTTTTACAACTTTTCTAAGTTTACAGATTGTACCAGAGAAACGTACTGACATCTGTCTTATCATAGTTGTCCTAAAAAAAATTGCTTTGACAAGTAAACTGTTTACGTCACTACTACTGAGACTGTGGATTATGTACAGTTCGTCCGATTTTCGAAACATTTCCAACACTTGTAAAAAGTACGTAAACACTGGTATTCCGTAGATCTTGCTTCAATAAGACTCATTAAGCTAACTAGCTTACATCACAAAATCTGTCGGCTGTTTCTGATTCTGTATTCCAGTCCAGAACATTAGCAAATATTCCCCCACCTACAGGGCTTTGAAATATAATTACAACAGCGTTTGTGCTTGGGGCAAATCCTGTCTGTTCAAATGAATGTATGTAGGAACATAAAGCTATCGTAAGCTGCTGCAGCTGGATATGAACTTCTTGGGAGAAGTGTATAAAGCTCCGCTACTCGAAGACAAATTTCAGTTCCACGTTAATGAAAAAGAAAAAAAAAGTGTCCATGTTGTTGGTGCGAACATTATCGATAAACACGAGATTTACACAAATCTGCATATCCCTCTACACTCAGAAACGAATAAGATTAGTTAGTGAAGATAATGAAGAGCGGCAACACTTTCCTCATGATAAATTGCTTGTAGTTTAGGAAGAATATAAGCTTAACTACATTTTTAAATGTGGGATATATTTTCCAGGGCTTTTTTTTTTTCATATTTCGTGGTGCCAACTAGTGATGGGGAGCTCGTGAATGAGTCGTTCAAATAAACGCTTCACTCCAGTGACGTGTGAACTAACCACTCAATTTCAATATACTGGTACTTCAAACTCTTCACAGATGGCACACTCCACACTTTTTTCTAGTTCACTCACTCTCTTCCCCTCTCCCTCTCCCACTACATCGTCGATACGTTACCCATCCTCCCTTGACTTCAGTCCTCCCTCTACTTCCTGTCGACGAATCGCGCAGTGTTTGTGGTGAGCGATAGGTTTGGTGGGGGGGTGGTGAGGGCGAGGGGGAAAGCAGCGTCAGCTGCTTCCTGCAGTGCTGGCATCATTACCCGTGACTATTTGTGCAGTTAAACTTCACGTCCACGGGTAGCTTGCCGTTGGCAGCGCTTGCAGACAAATGAATATTAAAGATACAAACGAAGAGGCTGGCTGTATGAGCACGCACAGCTAACATGAAAATAAAAGGTTTGTTAATAACACTGAAAGAGGGATTTTACTTGAAATCGTACCAATGACTACAGTTGACAGTTTACGTTTTGAATGTGGAGAGTTATTATTCTCAACAAAAATAAAATCTACAGGAAAACTTCTGAATAATTACTTAACGTAGGTATGTAGACTTTGTGACAGTGGTAAACATACTCATTCTATTTTGGATTAAATTTTAAAAGGAACATAAAATTAGACTGCATATCGTTGGTAGCCGTAGAGGGAAAGAATACATCGAAAAGTAATGCTGTGGGTTGTCCCCGTGTATATCCCGATCTTGTTCACATAGTACATATGAGCGCATTCTTACCAATTCATACTTTTAGCAGACTTGAGTTCACTGCACGTTTTGCCATACGATAGATATTTTCTTTCTCTATGTTCCAGCTTCTGCTGCTTTCAGGAAGCCATCTTTTCTTTTGAAATCTATAAGTTTTCTTTGCACTCGCTTACAATCACTACGTAATACGACTTTGCGCGCACAGATGGCTCTGCTGCTTCGCATATCTGCAGTGGCGTATTTGGTGTTGCTTGTGATCGCACAACAGGTCTCAAGGTGCGTTTACAAGGGCCATATTTTACGGAAATGTGTAGCCGCAATAGCGCTGTCATCAATGTTGCTGCAATAAACGCTATTACTGCGGGATGACTGGGCAATATTTCAGATCGAACAGGCTGCTGCAAGTAGTTGCTGAAGTCTTGCTGAGGTGTTGCAGGTTTTGTCCACAGGAGGAGGAGACTTTTTAAGGGGACCATACCCCGCCTATCTAACCCATGTTAATTTAGGCAAATATTTGACCCATTGCTTTAAAAATTATTTGATGCAGGACCTAAATATTTTTACTGTACGTTACATGATGCTAATAGTCAACTGCACTAAAATCTACTTTATCCATTTTATAGTTCTTAAGAAATACTTTTTTTTAAATTTATTAACAGACCTTCCTAATGGGGAATGTTAATGAATGTAGTACCAGAGGTGGCTTTTTATGTTATGCAGGGACTGAAAATTTCATTCATTTATCTATGATAGTTTCTGATATAATGGGGCATATGTACTGAAAATTTTAGTTTGTGGGAAATTGACTTTAAAGAAAAACTTATGAAATTTGTTACTTACAGTTAATTAAAACTGTCTTGCTGCATATGATGGCCCTTGTTTGGCCTCTAGCAGGTCTTCCAGCTTCTTTTTCACCTTCCTGGATGTTTGTCTTGCTTTCTTGGCCATATTAGATGCAGACCTGTCTGCATCGGCTATCCTCACTTTATCGCAACGTTGCAGCCCAGTGATCATATTTTCACCAGGATTAATTCCCAGCATTTTCAGTAACCAACACTTTTCAGTATTACCACAATTGAATGTAATAACAGCATCGTGAACCCCTAATTTCATGCTATGCAGGCCAACAAATACAGTTTTAGGAAGGCAGTTCCAAGTTATGCTGTTGAAGCATTCATTTGGGTTGTGTGCCTGCCCATGCAGACATTTCATTACGTCAGGATGAGCCAAGTCTCTGAAAATAGGTTTAATTGCTGTAATAACAGCAGCAGGAAGAGAATGCTCATGCAGTCAGTTTTTCAAATTTATTTGGTGGTTGAGATATGTTCATCACTGAACAAAATGTTCTCCCTGCAACCATGCCCTTGCCAATGCATTGGTTTGGAGCCTTGTGGAGGGTCTAAACCAGAGGCTCAGACGACTCTGCGACTATAATGGTTGCAAATTCATCGACCTCCGTTATTGGGTGGAGAACTGTAGGGCCCCCCTAGACAGGTCAGGCGTGCACTACACACCGGAAGCAGCTACTAGGGTAGCAGAGTACGTGTGGCGTGCACACGGGGGTTTTTTAGGTTAGAGGGACCCCCCCTTGGGCGAAACGATAAAATACCTGACGGCTTACCAGAGAGGACATTATCATCGTTGATAAAGAACGTCCGTCCTCAGAGACCAAAAACAGGAAAAGTTAACGTAATATTGGTAAACTGCAGGAGTATCCAGGGCAAGGTTCCTGAATTAGTATCTCTTATTGAAGGAAATAGTGCGCATATAGTATTAGGAACGGAAAGTTGGTTAAAACCGGAAGTGAACAGTAACGAAATCCTAGACACAGAATGGAATATATACCGCAAGGATAGGATAAACGCCAATGGTGGAGGAGTATTTATAGCAGTAAAGAATTCAATAATATCCAGTGAAGTTATTAGCGAATGCGAATGTGAAATAATCTGGGTTAAGTTAAGTATCAAAGGTGGGTCAGATATGATAGTCGGATGCTTCTATAGACCACCTGCATCAGCAACCGTAGTAGTTGAGCGCCTCAGAGAGAACCTGCAGAACGTCGTGAAGAAGTTTCGTGATCATACTATTGTAATAGGGGGAGACTTCAATCTACCAGGTATAGAATGGGATAGTCACACAATCAGAACTGGAGCCAGGGACAGAGACTCTTGTGACATTATCCTGACTGCCTTGTCCGAGAATTACTTCGAGCAGATAGTTAGAGAACCAACTCGTGAAGCTAACGTTTTAGACCTCATAGCAACAAATAGACCGGAACTTTTCGACTCCGTGAATGTAGAAGAGGGTATCAGTGATCATAAGTCAGTGGTTGCATCAATGACTACAAGTGTAATAAGAAATGCCAAGAAAGGAAGGAAAATATATTTGCTTAACAAGAGTGATAGGGCACAAATCGCAGAATATCTGAGTGACCACCATCAAACGTTCATTTCTGAGGAAGAGGATGTGGAACAAAAATGGAAAAAATTCAGAAACATCGTCCAGTACGCCTTAGATAAGTTCGTACCGACTAAGGTCCAAAGCGAGGGGAAAGATCCACCGTGGTATAACAATCATGTACGAAAGGTACTACGGAAACAAAGAATGCTTCATCATAGGTTTAAGAGTAGTCGAATCATAGCTGATAAGGAAAAGCTGAACGAAGCGAAAAAGAGCGTAAAGAGAGCAATGAGAGAAGCATTCAACGAATTCGAACATAAAACATTGGCAAACAATCTAAACAAGAACCCTAAAAAGTTTTGGTCATATGTAAAATCGGTAAGCGGATCTAAATCCCCTATTCAGTCACTCGTTGACCACGATGGCACCGAAACAGAGGACGACCGAAGAAAGGCAGAAATACTGAATTCAGTGTTCCGAAACTGTTTCACTGCGGAAAATCGTAACACGGTCCCTGACTTCAGCCGTCGCACGGACGCCAAAATGGAAAATATTGAAATAAACGATATCGGAATTGAAAAACAACTGCTATCACTTAATAGCGGAAAAGCATCCGGACCAGACGAGATACCCTTAAGATTCTACAGTGATTATGCTAAAGAACTTGCCCCCTTTCTATCAGCAATTTATCGTAGATCGCTAGAAGAACGTAAAGTACCTAGCGACTGGAAGAAAGCGCAGGTCGTTCCCATTTTCAAGAAGGGTCATAAATCAGATGCGAATAATTATAGGCCTATTTCGCTTACGTCAATCTGTTGTAGAATAATGGAACATGTTTTGTGTTCTCGTATTATGACGTTCTTAGATAATACAAATCTCCTTCATCATAACCAACATGGATTCCGCAAACAGAGATCATGTGAAACTCAGCTCGCCCTATTTGCCCAAGAAATTCACAGTGCCGTAGACACTGGCGAGCAGATTGATGCCGTATTCCTGGACTTCAGGAAGGCATTTGATACGGTTCCGCACTTACGTTTAGTGAAAAAAATACGAGCTTACGGAATATCGGACCAGGTTTGTGATTGGATTCAGGATTTCCTAGAAGAAAGAACACAACATGTCATTCTTAACGGTTCAAAATCTGCAGATGTAGAGGTAATTTCGGGAGTACCGCAGGGAAGCGTGATAGGACCTTTATTGTTTACAATATACATAAATGACTTAGTTGACAACATCGGTAGCTCCGTGAGGCTATTTGCAGATGACACGGTTGTCTACAAGAAAGTAGCAACATCAGAAGACTCGTACGTACTCCAGGAGGACCTGCAGAGGATTAATGCATGGTGCGACAGCTGGCAGCTTTCCCTAAACGTAGATAAATGTAATATAATGCGCATACATAGGGGCAGAAATCCATTCCAGTACGATTATGCCATAGGTGGTAAATCATTGGAAGCGGTAACGACCGTAAAATACTTAGGAGTTACTATCCGGAGCGATCTGAAGTGGAATGATCACATAAAACAAATAGTGGGAAAAGCAGGCGCCAGGTTGAGATTCATAGGAAGAATTCTAAGAAAATGTGACTCATCGACGAAAGAAGTAGCTTACAAAACGCTTGTTCGTCCGATTCTTGAGTATTGCTCATCAGTATGGGACCCTTACCAGGTTGGATTACTAGCATAGATAGACATGATCCAGCGAAAAGCAGCGCGATTCGTCATGGGGACATTTAGTCAGCGCGAGAGCGTTACGGAGATGCTGAACAAGCTCCAGTGGCGGACACTTCAAGAAAGGCGTTACGCAATACGGAGAGGTTTATTATCGAAATTACGAGAGAGCACATTCCGGGAAGAGATGGGCAACATATTACTACCGCCCACATATATCTCCCGTAATGATCACAACGAAAAGATCCGAGAAATTAGAGCAAATACGGAGACTTACAAGCAGTCGTTCTTCCCACGCACAATTCGTGAATGGAACAGGGAAGGGGGGATCAGATAGTGGTACAATAAGTACCCTTCGCCACACACCGTAAGGTGGCTCGCGGAGTATAGATGTAGATGTAGATGTACATGGCACATAAAAACGCTTGGTAGGAAAATGTACTTTAAATGATCGAACTTTTTTTTAGCCAAATCCTTTTCAGAAGCACTTAAATAAAACCTTAATCTATCGAAATAGGATGAAAACCGAAAATAGATTTTTTTTCGACCTGAATCACGGTGTGGTCCCCTTAACTTGTTTGTGCCATGTCTTCCTCAGTCCTTGTCTGTAAATGGTTCTAATACTGAGTATTGCGGAATAATACAGACCATCTGAGAATGGTACAGATGGTTTGTGCGCAGGATATTGAAGGAGACTGAAGAGCTTTAAAAATACTGACACTTGATTCAAGGCACCATTTGTCTTGCTGCTGAGCCATTTTCCCCACAGATACTTTGACCATCTTGTTGTTGCTGAATTTTTATCCCCCGTAATGCCTCCTTGAGGGGACCAAATAAATGAAAATCCGAGGGAGCTAAATCTGGACAGTAGGGAGAAAGACATAGTGTAGGTTGACCAGACGTTGTCCTGTCAAAATACGTGGTGTCCTACTCAAACCTCCCTGATTTCAAGGACCCAGGAGAGAAAAGCACAGTAGATACAACAATGAAAAATGCACCACATTGTAGAGCATCTCAAAGAATTTATATTGCCACGTCACAAGTGCCAAGTGCAGCATGGTCGTATGAAGTGAAAATGGCGACTCCACAGCGGCACGTGCAAGCAGTAGCGTGGATTGCAGAAACAAAATCGCCGATTATTAGATCATCGTTTAATGTATGAACGTGATACACCTGATTTGAAAACAAGGAATAGTATAGGAAATTTCTGGCAACAGGAAGTGTTCTGAAACATTCTGGCGGTGCACGTTACGGAGTTTCAGAAGAGACAGTGGTGTACATCAGACAAACGTTTCTCAGAAGCTCACGTAAGTCAATTCGTCAAGCATTTAGGCAACTTGATGTACCTCGATCAACGTTGCATCGTGTAGTTCACCAGCGTCTTCGTCTGTGTGCTTACAGAGTGCAAATTCTGCCACATCTGACGACGAACGACAAACCACGCCGACAACAAATTGCTGCTGCGTATTGGTATGGATGTCAGCTTCCTGGAACGATGTTTATTCTCAGGTGAGACAACCTTACATTTATCGGGAAGCGTTAATAGGCATAATGTTCAGATTTGGGGTTCGCAAAATCCGCACGTTGTCATTGAACATGTTCGTGATAGCCCTAAACTAACCGTCTGGTGCTGGCTAATGCATGGCAGGATTGTTGGACCGTTCTTCTTTGCGGAACAAACAGTGAATGGGTCAGTGTATCTGGACATGTTGGAGCAGTTTGTGTACCCGCAGCTACAAGACTTGCAATCCAACATCGTATTTCAAGATGGAGCTCCGCCGCATTGGCCATCGGCTGTTTTCAAGTTCCTGGAAAGGAAATTTCGCAATCGTTGGATCGGACCCATTGCCTAGCCACCACGTTCACCCAACATTACACCGCTTGATATCTTCGTGTGGGCATTTGTGAAGGACTGCGTGTATGTGACCAAAGTGGACGATATTCCTACGTTGCGACATCGTATCACTAATGAGATTGCAAAAATAACTGAGGAAGTGTTACAAAAAACTTGGTCAGAAATTGAATATAGACTCGATATTCTTTGTGCTGCAAATGATTAACATGTAGAGGTGTGTTGAGTTAAATAAGTTCTTTGACATGCTCTATAATATAGTTCATTTTTCATTGTCATATCTACTGTGGTTTTTTTTTCCTGGGTCTTTGAAATCAGGGAGGTTTGAGTGGGAAACCCGGCATATGCGATACATATGTCCCATCCTGTCTTTCAATAGCCACCCGTTTATTTTGAACCGGTGTGTTTCTAAGTAGCGTGTAACATAAGCAAATGTAGAAGAAATGTGGTCCTACCCAAAGAATGAAGAAAATATGATCGCTGATTAACTAAACTGGTTTAAGTACGATTTTATAAGTTCTTCGCCTATTAGTACGATATCTCTATTCATCCAGCGATCTCACTGACGAACTTGATACGATGATGTCCTGCCCCACAAATGCGCTGAAATATCGTGGCAGGAAATTACTGATATCCAGCAGTTCTCCCGTATATATATGGATCAATCAGCACGCTGGGAAAAACTCTAAACCCACAGCATCCGTATCATACAGACTAATAACCACTCCCTGGTCCTTCTATTCACTTTGCTTTAATTATTTGAAGTTTGGGGTGGGATTAGAAGTGAGAAGGAGCAAGGTTATATTCGATTACCCACAGTTAACTGCAGGAAGGGAGGAGGAAAATCACGTACATTTTGCATTCCATATGATTGTTGTTGTCTACCTTATTTAACAAGCTTGTTCATACAATATGTGAGCGCAGTCTTACTAGCTAGTACGTTTATCAGACTCTAGCTCACTACGCTTGATGCCATACAATAGACAGGTTTGTCTCTCTTTTTATTCCAACTACTAGTATTTTCACAAAGGCAGTTATTTTTTTTATCTAAAAGCTTTTCTCAGGTCCCTGAATGACATTCGTGCACTCCACGCCCATAGTCGCAATGTAATACATCTTGGCACGCACAGATGGCTCTGCTGCTTTCGCATATCTGCAGTGGCGTTGCTCGCTCTGTGCTTTCTGCGTTGCTAGCCAACGCCTACCCCGTCTCGAGGTGTGTTTAAACGGGCGAAATTTTACAGCAACGAATGGCCGCAATGATGTTTCATAAGTGTTGCTGCAATAAACTGCAATATTTCGGTGTGACTGGCAATATTGCTAACTAAACAAGTTGTTGCAAGTAGTCCGACGTATGTTATCATGATGGTCCCCATAAAAATATGTTTTGACAGTTTGCTTTACTTTTTTAACTCAATATCATTAGCGGTAACAATTTTCATTTGCCTTTCCTTTAAAAGCAAATCTCTAATGGCAATCAGGCAGTTTTTATTCCAAACACACACCGTTGTACTAAAGTGGTCTGAATATCAATAATCCGGAATTCCTGCAAACAGTGATTCTTATAGGCATTTCCGTCATGCGAAACATCTTAAACAAAACTTTCTACTTCACTACTACTACTGAGACTGTGGATTGTATAAACACTTCGTCCAATTTTCGAAACATACCAAACACATCAAAAAATACATGGTATTCTGTAGATTGTGCTCTAATAATAGACTTATTAAGCGAAGTAGCTTATATCATAATACCTGTCAGCTGTTTCTGATTATCCATTCCAGTCCAGAACATTAGTAAATATTCCCCTCCTCCAGAAATGTGAAATACAATTACAATAGTCTTTCTGCTATTGGTAAATTCAGTCTGCTGAAAAGAATGGATATGAAATATATAGCTGTTTGTAAACTGCTGCAGTTGGATATGAACTTCTCGAGAGAAGTATATAAAGCTCTGCTACTTAAAGATAAAATTCAGCTCCACGTTAATGAAGGAAAACCAGCGTCCTTGATGGTGCGAACATCGGTGAAAAACAAGTGATTTACACCAATTTATCTGCATCCAGTAACTAATAGAATTACTCAGTGAAGGTAATAAGAACTAGAACATTCTCGTCATAAAAAATTACTTGCAGTTCGGGAAGAATATAAAATTAACTACGTTTTCAGCTATACGGTATATTTTCGATGACTTTATTGTTAAGTGAGCTGTAGATCCAAAAAACTGCATAAGCAGCTTCGGTACTTGGGCACATTCTGAAGATTGTGTTTACTTTCACAAGATCAAAAACTTAATTAATTTACAATTTTCAATCACACGTTGAATGAATTAAACAGTTTTTTGCCCAACAAGACGAATGTAGGCTTTCGCTGTATGCCTCCAGGAAGCGCTATATTGGCACCAAGATATACTGCCCACATACACAACATACAATGTGAAAAGAGAGCATGATTTCGTTGACTAAATGTTGACCTGGTCAATTTTAGGACTGCTAGAGAGTCATGCCAGGCAACAGTCATTGCAATATTACAGCATACACAATGGTGCCAACACACCATAATTTCATTCACAAAATTGCGCTCTGGTTAGTGTAATCGCTCCTAGGGCAGAGGCTACGCTCGTTGCAATATCTCAATACACAGAGAGTTGACGCAGTTTCTATTCTTTGAAATTATTTATAGAGTGGGAAGAGGAGCGTGAAGGAACAGAGGTATTCAGGAATCCCTGTTAAGTTGTAAGCAGGAATAATACAGGAAGAGTTCACATGTTTGCATGAACATGCATTAGGCGGTCTTGTTCACACAGTATGTGTGAACGCATTATTGCTAACTCATATCTTTTTTCAGAATCTAGCTCGCTACATGCTCTGCCATACAATAGACATTTTGTTTATGTCTCTGTTGCAGCTACTGCTACTTGCTACTTTCAGGAACGCATCTTTTTTTTAAAAATATATAATCTTTTATTTATGGTGTATACGCCCTGGGACACCCGGCAAAATCCCGGGAATTTTTTCATCTGAAAGAAAACCGGGAACACAATGGAATTTTTATAACTCTGACTGTAACAACTGATACTCTTTAAAACAATATTACTGTTTTCAGCTACTAGAGGATAATAGTGCAGCAATGAAACAGAAACAAGAGGAAAAACGTAAATAAATAAAACTTACGTTGCAAAGGAAACGCGCCATTTACGACAACAAAATATACTGCACATACAAGCGCCAGCCCATAGCAAAATGTGTCAAAGGCTTTATGACGAAGACCATGTAATACTTCATAACAACAAACTACATTCGACGTGCGTGACATCACATCTGTACTGCAAACAATTCCATTAAAAGTTCTAACATCTTGAAATGATTTAGGACCACAAAAGTATAACTGAGAAATCTACATCCTTTGAACACATAACATACATGCGTGTAATCATTTTATCACCACCACATACTCTCCTCTTACATTTTTTCGTCAGCATTTACCCAAACATAGTGCAAAGACATGTTAGTATATTGTTGAACATGTGACAAAAATCAGTTTCATTTAATGCAAATATAAAGATCTTAATGGCCTTTCTCAAATTTGGGTACTTAATCAATCTGAACTTCTTTATTACCACGTGTTCTTTCATCCCCTACTTCTATAGCTGCACTACTGTATCCTTTATATATGTATTTATAAATGTATTTAACACATTAAACTGTCATGCAAACTTCAACATTCAAATGGCAATCAAATTTAGGAAGTATGGATTGTACGGTACAAAATAACGACTGTCAAGTGATTGTCCTCAAACATTAATCCTAGTAACACTAAGAGACCCTCTGTACAATGGATATTGGATATGTTTTGTCACCAATGTCCCAATTAATTCCTTTATTGTAGCCTTCAATACTTACACAATAAAATCTGAATGGAAATTAGCAGGTTTATGTTGATCAGTTTCCAGTGAACTAGGATTGCAAATCATTGTAAAAAATGTTTTCCCAAAATGTTGAACAATGGACATTACGTCCAAGTAGTTTTGTTGTGAACCATGCGAGTCTGCCTTACATGTTCAGCTGACGAAAGAGGTAGAAACTACAACGGATTGGAAAGCTGTACATTATTTAAGGGAAAGCGCATCAAGTGCAGGAGTGAGTAATATTAACGAGACAAAAAGCTACGGCTACGTTGTAAAAAATAGTGTTCGTAATAACGCTAAAGGCGAAATCGAAAAGTTAAATGAATGATTAAAAAGTCTTTAGCTAGTTGCTGATATACTGAGACGAGATATCACTAAACTTGAGAAGGAAAACGTGAGTTAAAATCATTGGTTGCGAGCAGCAAACTCCAAAAGAGCATAAACGACTTAAACACGCATTCCAGTGAAAGTAATGGTCAAAATTGCGTAAATAGGCCGAACTCAAATGCCAGTGAAAGTAACGGCTAATACTGCGTAAATAGGCGTGACTCAAATGCCCTTCAAAGTGAGAACAGTGGCCTAAAGTGTGTAAACAATTCAAAAACTATTTCTCGTGTAATGCCAAACAAAGTGACTAAACAACTGCCTTGCTCACAACGAAATACAAGGGATAAACCTAATCTCGTGTGCACCAACAAGTTCAGTTTATCAGAAAGCAGCAGCAACTCCATAAAGATTGAAAGTGAACAAGACACCCAACGTGAAGATAAAAACGTTGTAAGAAACGGCAAAAACATCGCCAACAACCAGAAACAGCGAACAGAGAGACACAATGTGCTTTTTCTAGCGGACAGCCACGGAAGAAAGGCAGCAAATATTCTACAGGATGTGAATACGGATCTTCGTGCAACTGGCATCGTAAAACCTGGAGCAAGGACAGAAAATATTGTTGAAGACATCTCAGAACACAAGAATACAACAAGGGGCAGGGACTTTGTTGTTGTGTGACTGGTGCAAATGATGTAGCACATAATGAAGCCAAAAAGTGTATAACAGGTTTGAAAAATGTTTAGATGTAAGAAAGATGGAAAACACTATTGTTGTGACGATACCTCATAGACATGACTTGATCTATAATTCATGTATTAACAAAGAGATTCTTGAAACAAATATAAAAATCAAACTACCATGTTCCACATATGCCACATGCAATGTAGTGTATATTAGCAGACTTGAAAGAAATTTGCACACTGAACATGTTGAGCATCTAAATTAAGATGGGAAAACATTTTTGTGTCAGGAGATAAACGAAGTTGTAAATGAATTACGAATACGCAGCAGCCTTGTCTTAAGACAGTCCCACAGAACATGCCTGTACATCCCCCCTTTTTTTAGAGAAAACATTACAGACGAAGGAAAGTTAGAAACCACATTAAGTGGAAACTGTAGCAGTCTAATTCATTCAGATAATTGTGCAACCGTAGATCGTACGGCGAAAATAAATGAATACAGAAGGTTCTGCAAAAGTTGAATACCATTATGTAGCAGTGACAGTTTCCTCCTCCTTCATGTAAGTGTACAATCTCTTAGGTGTAAAATCGATGAATTACAATACTGGCTCGATAAATCAACTGCTGTGTGCTATCCCTCAATGAACAATGGATGAAAGACACTGAAATAGACTTGTGTGTTCCTCTTGGATATTCGTTAGTTACAAGCTACTGCAGAAAAAGTATTACACATGGTGGGGCCTTAATGTATGTCACAAGTAACATTGAATTGCATTACTCAGTTATAGACCTTAGTAGAATATGCCTTGAAGCCACAATAGAAGTAACTGGTGTGGTAATGCACGAACAGAAAACTGTAATCGTCTCAATCTATCGAATCCCAGGCACTGATGAGATAGTATTTATAGAAAAAAATTAATATGTGGTTATTCCTGATGTGCGGAACTGCGGCGATCATTAAATAACATACCAACATGCATTAATACCACTTGATTATGCGAGAATATTTACATCGTCTTATACAGTCGGCAGCACACAACAGAATGAGAAGCAATATGGCGGCGCACAAGAAGTCCGCATGGGTCAGAGAGCCTGCTATGGCGGAGATATCTCACTCGTAGAGTCGATAGTCGCCACATAGCCCCCCCCTAGCAGTGCGGAGCACGGTGGTGCGCCAAGTCCTGTGCCAGCCCGGTGGGGGTGGGACACTTGAGGGTCACAAAAGCACTTGTCCATGGTGAAATTACACGCAAAACACTTCGGGGTAGGTGTAGCAAGCTCTACTGAAGCTAGGACATAATCCCTGTGCCAACGGGTTGGAACCACGGGTTGTCCGGCCTGTGATGTAGGCTGCAAGGGGGGGAGGAAGGGGGGGGGGAAGTGGTGGTGGGCCCGTCCAGATCGTGATGGGATTCCTGGGAAGGAGGGCAGGCGTCGTGTACGTCGGGGTCACTTGCAGAGTGCTCCTGCAAGGTCCACGCGGGTTTCACCCGGTGGAGTGAAACAGTTACTGGTTTGCCGTTGTTAAGTATCGACAATGTGGAAGGGCCTCGGGACAGGACTTTAAATGGACCAGTGTAGGGAGGCTGCAGGGTTGTCCGTACTGTGTCATCACGTAACCTGATAAATTCACATGTGGGCAGTTCCTTATGCATGAACACACGAGGCCTACAGTGGGCAGATGGCAAGGGAGGTTTGATGAGCACAATGTGCCCTCCGACGCTCTCGACGAGTGCTGGGAGCTCGGAAGAGCTTGGTAGCAGCGTATCCTCGACGAATTCAGTTGGTAAAACCAGAGGCTTGCAAGTCCTCTTTGTATGCAGTGTGGAGCCCTAGCAAAGCCCAGGGGAGAGATTCAGACCACTGGCCACCATGGCAAATAAGTGTGGCTTTAAGCGTACGGTGCCAGCACTCCACAAGTCCATTGGCCTGGGGGTGATAAGCTGTGAGCTGTGATTCAAACTGCCTCCCTTGGTCGGTGGTCAGTGAGGTAGGGCTTCCGAATTGGGAAATCCAAGTGGCAATGAAGGCCTGAGCCACAGACTCAGCCGAAATATCTTCCAAAGGGACTGCCTCGTCCCATCTAGTGACCCTATCAATAACGGACAGGATATATCGAAAGCCCTTGGAGGGAGGGAGGGGACCTACAATATCAATAAGGGCATGTGACAGGCGTCCTTCAGGTATGACGAAAGTGTTTGGCGGAGGAAGTGCATGGCGGCCCACTTTAGCTCTCTGACATGGTATGCAGGTGCGAGCCGACATCCTACAATCATGTTTAACACTGGGTCAGACGTACCTTTCTGTGACCAATCTGGCAGACGCTTTGATGCCTGGGTGAGCTAGGTTGTGGAGTGCATCAAAAACAGAGTGGCGGAGAGCTGCGGGTACGAGAGGGTGGGGGCTACCAGTGGAAACATCGCACCAGAGCGGTTCTGTGGTGCCGGGGAATGCACATTGTTCCAGTTTGAGGGAAGAGGTTGTGTCTTGTTGCAAGGCACGAATATCGGGGTCTTCGGTTTGCCGGCGGGCCAGGTCGGTAAGGTCAAGTGGGGTAGTGATGATGTTGACGCAAGACAGATAGTCAGCGACTACATTGTCAGTGCCTTGGATACATTGTGCATCAGTGGAATATTGGGATATGAAATCTATATGGCGTCGTGGGGAGAGATCGCGTGAGGGGTTACGGATTGCATCTGCCAAGGGTCTGTGATCTGTATAAATCGTGAACGGGTGACCCTCGACATCGGCTCTGAAATTGACTGCCTCATACAGGGCGAGGAGTTCACGGTCGAAAGCGGACCATTTGGGCTGCGATTTGGTTAATTTCTTGGAGAAGAAACGGAGGGGTTGGGGGGTATCCAATACATGTTGCTGAAGGACCGCACCAATTGCAGTGTCGCTCGCATCAGCTGTAATAGAAATTGGTGCATCGGGAGTGGGATGAGCGAGTGTGACAGCTTTAAAGAGGGCGGTTTTGAGATTTTTGAATGAATCAGCCATGTCCAGTGTCCAAACGAGTTTGTGTTTGCCTTTAGTATCCTTACGCGCCAGAGCGTCAGTCAGAGGGATGTGGATAGACGCAGCATGGGGCAGGTGGCACCTGTAGAAGTTCACCATGCCTAGAAAACGGCGAAGTTCAGCGAAGTCCTCTGGGGAAGGGAGGCCAAGTATGAGTTCAACCCGAGAGGAGGTAGGGCAGACACCCTCGGCCGTGACTGTGTGACCTAAGAAGGTGACCTTAGGACTGCTAAGCTGAGACTTCTCAAGGTTGATCTCCACTCCATTAGCAGCGAGCAGTGCAAGCGCTCTGGAAAGATGGAGAGTGTGTTCCTCAGGTGAGGGAGAGAAAATCAGAATATCGTGTAAGTAAGCATAGGCGAAAGGGAGGTCAAACAACAGAGCGTCGATGAAGCGTTGCCATGTCTGTGCGGCGTTTTTGAGACCATATGGCATGGAACAGTACCCAAAGAGGCCAAATGGAGTGATTATGGCTGTCTTGGGGATGTCGTCGGGGAACATGGGAATCTGATGATATGCTTTGCTACAATCGAGAACGGAGAAGATCTGGGAACCATGCAACATCTGGGTGAAATCTTGAATGTGGGGGATAGGGTAGTTATCGATGGTAGTGCGTGCGTTAAGAGCACGGTAGTCACCACAGTGGCGGAAAGTACCGTCCTTCTTTGGAACGAGATGGATTGGTGTCGACCAGTTACTATCAGATTGACGGAGAATGTTGGAATCCAAAAGATCTTTAACAATGTCTTTAGCACGGTGAAGTTTCTGCGTGTTTAGGCGGCGCGCCTTATGCCACACAGGGGGTCCTTCAGTTGTGTTTATTCTGTGGCATGTGCCATTGGCAATTGCATGCAAAAATGTGGGATAAGCAGGGGTGGTAGGGGAAGGGGTGGTAGGGGCAGGGGGGGGGGGGGGTAGAGGCAGGGGCTGGCTGAACCGTTAATGGGATCACAGCTGCGGCACAATGATCAGGCTGCTGAGGCTTGTCCACGATTGCAAGAGAGGGTGTACGGAGTTGTAGAAGCTGCTCTTGTGTCTACAACACGCAGGTCGACATTCTGAGTACGCAGTGCATCGACATCTGAACGCTCGCGTAAGAAAGCTGAGAGAACAGAAGAAAGGTTTGCAGCAAGTGACATACACTCTGAAAGGGCAGAGTGTGAACAGTCAGTAGGAACTTCGGGCTGAGGGGAGAAATGTTGTGACGCACCAGGAACACTCGAACCGGAGACGTGAGTCAGACAGCCGGCTTGCAGATTAGGGGAGAGGGCATAGTGATGCAGAAACTCGAGACCCAGCACAGGTGCATCAACTTCCGCAACGTAAAATGTCCAGGGGAAAACCTGACCTGGGGCAAATTTAAGCAGGAGATATGAGGAACCTAGCACCGGAATCGGGGAATTGTTAGCAGCTATCAGTGGCGGCGCACATAAGGGATCTATGTTAGGGGCGAGGGAGGGTGGGATAACACTAATGTCGGCTCCAGTGTCCACTAGAAAACGAAGTTCGGTGTCGGTGTCTCCGACGAAGAGGCGCGAAGCGGAAGACAGTGCAGCAGGCGTCGGACGAGATGCCGGTAGGCGCCGTGAGGCAGCGCGGCAGGACGTGGCGCCTAGACGTGCCCGCCATAAGTGTTTGGGAAAGCGCACGGGGGTTTGCAGTTGCGAGCCGCATCACCAAATTTAGCGTGGAACCAGCAATAAGGAGAGCCAGCTTGCGGTGCAGGAGCACGGCTGGGCGGTGAGGCGGCCAGCTGGGCGGCCGGAGTGTACTCAGGTGCTCGCTCGGCCGTCTCCCGTGACCTTTGGGGCGGCAACGTAAAAGAAGGTGGTGCAGTCGGGCAACCACGGGGTGGCGGGGCCGTTGCTTGTGCTGACAGCATGGCGCGTGTCCTGCCGCGGCCAGGCTTGGCTTCTGTTACTGCATAATGCGTATGGGCGGTGGATGCCGGACTCGAATGCTGGAGGTACCGGTGTTGAATGATGATATAGGCACGGTCGGCGATGCGCAGGCGTGCTTCGAGGGGCTCAGAGACATGGGACAATAACTGCAGTTGTAACTCAGAAGGAAGTTTAAGCAGCACAAATTGTCCAAAGTGTGACGTCTTGTAGAAAGTCTGTGTCCACAAGGGCGCGTAAGTGGCGCCACAGCTGTGATGGGGTACGGTCATTGATGTGTTCCTCATGGATGATGCGTTGGGTCGACTCGGCAGGGGGATGGGATAAGCGTTCAATGTACAAGCTTTAGCAAATTCGTACTTACTCTGCATGGGAGGCGAAAGCAGCAGGTCACTAATAAGATATGTGTGATCGTGCCGGTGACTAAGAAGGCACACAAATCGGGCTCCGTCGTCTAGCACGCCGTGGATGTCCAACATTTAATCCACTAATGCAAACCATGTCTTAGGGTTTTTCATTTGTATGGCTGGCAGTTTTGGTAATCTGCTAGGCGCGAGGTACTGAGGAACGGTCGGTGCAGCGAATACACTACTTGGAGGTGCAGACGGTGTAGCAGTGTAGAGTGGTGCCAAATCTGGATTGTAGGCACACAGTAGCTGTACTAATCTGGTTATTAGGACAAAACTACACGATATACAAACGGCAGGAGTGCAAGAAGAGAGTTCAGTCTTGACATGTGAGTTCGGTTGCATAGTTTAGGCACGTACAGTTGCTGGGGCCCCGGCTGGTGGGGGCACGGTTCGGTGCGGAAGACTCTCCAGTACCATGGAAACAGGTGCAGTTCGGACTGGTGAGCACGCGGCCGGTGTTTGCCAAGCGAAAGAACCCGGCGCGGAAGTCGATAAAACGTTGTGGGCCGGCGCGGGTGGGGCGGCCGGTGCCGCCACGGGCGCGGGCGGTAGGCATGCCGGAGCTGTTAACAACGGGTTCGGGAGTGTAGCGGGTGCGGTTGAAACCGACGCGGCAGAGACGGACGAAACCGTCGGGAAAACGTGCGGAAGACGAACAGGAGCCGGGATGGCGCACAGCGCGGGAGACGCGGCTGCATCATACCTGAGCGGTTGTAAGATGTCCGTGGAGAGTTGCGTAGTCTGCGGCTGTGGAGCAGGCGTCATGTGTGAGTGCAGCAGATGAGCAGGAACAGCAGGTGCTGGCAGTGCTGGGGCGTCGATAAGCAGAATGCAGTCCAACGGTCGTGAGGCAGTCGTAGGCACGGGAACGTGGTGTGGTAGCCAAGCGGGAACTGTAGAGTTTATCTTGGGGCCACATAGGTAAAAATCCGGTTGACAGCAGAGTTCACTTTGCCACTGAAACTGCCGCATGATTTCCTGAATGGATTCGTTTTCCGCTTTGAAAAACTGCGTCTGAGAAGTCGCATCACAGGGACTGAACAGTTGTTGAAACATTGTTGGTAGCACAATACCAATCACTGTTAATAGCACTTGCGAATTGAACTAAAACAGATTGGGGTCACCAATGTGGTTATTCCTGATGTGCGGAGCGCCGGCGATCATTAAATAACACACCAACATGCATTAATACCACTTTATTATGCGAGAATATTTACATCGTCTTATACAGTCGGCAGTACACAACAGAATGGGAAGCAATATGGCGGCGCACAAGAAGTCCACATGGGTCAGAGAGCCTGCTATGGCTGAGATATCTCACTCGTAGTGTCGATAGTCGCCACAAATACTTTAATATTGCTGTTGTCAAAATATAAACAGCATAGAATTGTAATTTTAGGTGATATTAACATAGATATAAGGGCAAAGAGAAAAAATGTAATTCATACGATTAACACTCTGAAGTCATTTAACTATTACTGTCTCAATGGAAAGCCCACTAGACTGAACACATGTCTTGATAACATAATTAGCAATGTACAAAGAGACTCCATATAATGTGATGTAATAGAATTAGGAATATCAGATCATGCAGGGCTATGGCTTCAAATAGAAATCTATGAAAGTATATGCTTTCTGAAGTCTAACCCCCAGTTTTCTTCTTTACACAGTGAGTTCCATGACTATACGACAAGACAGAGTAATGATTTTCACAGAGAAGTGCATAAGAAAGCCCAGTACAACAAGAGTGCAATATACCGCCAAAAATTCTCTATAGTGCTCTTCCCTTAAAAATTAAAAGGATTCAGAAGCTGAGCAGTTTTAAAAGTGAACTCAAAAGAATGTTAATTAGCAATAGTTTTTACAGTGTTAGTGAATACATGAATTCTTCAGAAAGATAGCGTGCCTTCACCTATCTTACAATTCACTCATACACAAACTTGGCATGTGGGGTAGACTCTTTTATGTACCCACAAAAATTAAGTTGTCTATATAGAGTGTTATAATCATTGTTTCTTGTTGCTGTCCATTTTACACAGAATATATGTAACTTATTTGTGTCCTATATTGTTATAAATTTATATCATGTAAGCTATAATTGTTTTTGCCTATATATTTAATTCAGATTTGTTCACTGATGTTTTTTTACATAATATGTTGTTATTCATATTTTTTCTGTATGTAACACATGACATATCCCATGTCATTGTACATGATAAAATGGGTGCTCAATAAATCAAATCAAATCAAATCCAATCTAAACAAAATGATAAACGTATTAAAAGAAATGGATTGGTCTCAAGTAATGGATAACAAGAAAATGGTTAATAAATGTTTTTCCATTTTCCTGACAGAGATTAAGCATATAGTAGAAATGACATGCCCCTTGGTACAGAGTAATATTACTCATAAGCAACAAAATACTAACATGTGGTACACCTCACAGCTTAACAAACTCAGGATACTACTGATGATTATGAAAGGCAAATCTCATAACAGTGATAGGGACAAGGAAAATTACACTAAAATGAGAAACCTTTATAGATTAGAAATAAAAAATGCCAAGTGCTGTGCAAACGAACATATTTTAAATTCTAAAAATAAATGTAAAGCTGCCTGGACTGTCATTGAAAGGGAAATTAATAATACCAATAAAGAAAGGAATATCCCTATTGACTGCAATACTCTCAATGAATATTTTGTAAATAGTGTCACCACCCCACCCATCAATTCTGCCTCTGATGCAGAAGCATTGCTCACTTGTGCAAAACAGACAAGTGAGAAGTTCACTTGGACCTGAATCACATTAAATGATATTCATAAGTCAATAAACATATTAAGTAATTCCAAAACAGAAGACTATTATAGACTCGATAATCTCATAATAAAATGTATAGCAAAAGGAATTAAAATGCCACTTCTCTCACTTGATGAAGGAATATTCCCCGACTGTCCTAAACTCACAGTTACATTGCCTGTGTATAAAAAAGGTGAAAGAAACCTCCCAAATAACTACATACCCATTTCCATAGTACCAATCATATCCAAGTTAGTAGAAAATTGTGTGCATAATCAGATATACAGGTATTTTGAAACAAATAAAATTTTAAATGAACAACAGTTTGGCTTCAGGTCACACATATCAACTGTAAAAGCAGTAGAAGCTTTGGTGAGCAATGTTTATGAAGGGTATGAAAAAAGGGTATCAATGTCTGGAACACGTACTGACCTAAGTAAAGCATTTGACTCGGTGTCACATGACATACTCATCAAAAAGTTAAAATACTATGGCATTGAAGATGATACACTCCATCCATTCAAGTCTTATGTAAGCAATAGGTTACAACTTGTATATGCAAATAAGCAGAGGTCAGAAATACTCCCTGTAGAAAGAGCAATACTCGAAGGCTCTGTTCTTGGAACTTTTCTGTTCATTGTCTATGTGAATGACTTGTCATATTACATACCGTGTAAGAACATACTATATGCTGACGATATGACATTAATACGTACAGGAGAGAACTTACAGAGTGTACTGGACAAAAATAGAGAAATGATGCAAATGGCTAATTACTGGTGTCAGGCTAACCAGCTGTGCATAAATCAAACAAAAACAGAAGAAATAATATTTAATCTCAAAGTAACTAAAAATGAAAACAAAACAGTGAAATTACTTGGACTAATCATAGACCAAAATCTGTCATGGGAAGGACACACCAATTATCTATGTAGTAAACTAGCTCACAGTGTGAGCAAGCAATTGCTACTCCACGCATACTATGCTTTTTTTCATTCCCAACTGCAATATGGAATATTGCTTAGGGGTAACTCCCCAGGGGCTGAATGTATTTTCAGATGTCAGAAGAAAGCAATCAGGTGTATGGAAGGGTTAGCACCCAAAGAGTCCCGCAGAAATTATTTTAAATCTCTTGGCGCAATGACAGTGCCAAACATGTACATATATAACTGTTGAATATATGCCAGAGAAAATCTGAAAAAACTGAACATGAGCTGTGATGTGCATGCACGCAGTACAAGAAACAGTCACCTGCTGGACTTGCCTTCCACAAGACTTGCTGTAGTCCATAATAACTATAAGTACTTAAGCATAAAATTTTTCAATAAGTTACCATGCTCAGCTCATACAGTACCACTAAATAAATATAAGAATACATTGCAAACCTGGCCCCCCCAGGGGGTCCACAACTCTTTTGTGGACACGTGCGCAGCGAGCACGGGACCCCGAGCTAATGTGGCCCTCCTTCCTTTCCGGGCTGCATACCTTCCCTTCCCTTCCCTTCCCTTTCCGCATCCCTCCCCGTCCCCCATCTTTGCCCCACCCCCCTCACCTCTGGCTCTTTCCTTACCTTTCTCCCCCTCTGGGAGTATGGTTTGTGCCTACGTCCGGAGACGGACGCTCGAAACTGTTCCAAATTCCTTGCTTTTACACTTGCAAGTCCTCGTCCTTCCTCTGTCCTTCTCTTTTCCTTCCCTCTTCTCCTTGCCCTTTTCTCCGCTGCGGCGTTTGAGACCCCCTTTTCTTTCCTTTCCCTTTCTCTTTTTTCCTCCCTGTGCGTGTCTGAAGGCCGACCCACGCACTTCCATGCGTAGCCGGTGACGGGGTAACGCGTAATTCCCCGCCCCGGGTAGACAGGTAGGACACGTACGTACCCCCTGGTAACGGCCAGGCCCAGGGAGGGGTGATTACCCGCGCTGATACCTTCCGAAAGTGCCGATTGGTCCCTCCGTCCGTTTGTTGGGAGGTGTGACCTGAGGTGTGAACAATCACCTAAGGCGGGTGTGCCCTCGGTGAGGGCCCCCACAAGGGAGCAGCGCGCCATCGGAGACGCCGGTAATCATGGGGGATTCTTCCGCAATGGTTTCCTCACCTTCCACTATGTCTGCTCACAAACGTAAGTTCACTGAGTCTCAGCCACAGACGGTTCTTCCATCGTTGCCACAGTTACTTGTTGTTTCTCGGTCTGACGAAGGTCACGACTTTTCCACGGTCAACCCTTTCATTATTCAGAAAGGTGTCGACGCAATTGCGGGTCCTGTAAAGTCTTGTTCCAGATTACGGAATGGCACCCTGTTGTTAGAAACACACAGTGCCCTCCAGGCTCAAAAATTGCTGCGTATTTCTCTGCTCCACACCTTCCCTGTCCGGGTGGAACCGCACCGTACCTTAAATTCCTCGCGTGGAGTCGTTTATACACGCTCCCTCGATGGATTGTCTGACGACGAAATTCAGCACTATCTGTCTGACCAGGGCGTCACGGCTGTTCATCGGGTTATGAAAAGGGTTGACTCGAACATCATTCCAACCCGCACTGTCTTCTTGACATTTGACAAAGTTCAACTCCCATCAAAAATCAAAGCAGGCTATGAGATAATTTCCGTTCGCCCTTACGTCCCAAACCCTACGCGTTGCTATCGATGTCAGCGGTTCAATCACACCAGCCAGTCCTGTTCCAATCCGGCCAAATGTGTTACGTGTGGCAAGGATGCCCATGAAGGTGCTTGTCCACCTCCATCCCCTCGCTGCATCAACTGTATGGGTGACCACGCTGCTTCCTCTCGAGATTGCCCCGTTTTTAAGGACGAAAAGCTGATCCAGGAAATAAGAGTGAAGGAAAAGGTGTCGACCTTTGCTGCTCGAAAGTTACTCGCCAGTCGACAGCCCGCCGTGCCTCAGAAAGGAAAATACAGCACTGTCCTTGCTTCTCCTCAGCCAACAAAGGAGGCGGCCACGCAGACTTGCGACCTCACATTTAGTACCACGGTCGTCAGATCGGCCAGCGCAAAGATCGCCCGTTCAACCTCACCTCTTTCGCCTGCCCACTCTATGGCTCACCCTTCGTCGGGTTCTGCTAAATCTCGAGCCCAAAAGTCAGACGCCAAGTCTTCGAAAAAAGAGCATTCTCGTGAAGAGTTTTTACGTACTGCAACTTCACAACCATCGGTTCCTCCTTCATCTAAACATACCTCCAAGAAGGCTACGAAGAAACACAGTTCCTCTCCTTCTCCGCCAAGGCGTGTCCCATCTACAGCACCACCTGGCGGAAATCGCCCTCGGCCATCTTCTGTGTCGCCGAGGCGCACTGCTGGTGGCCGGTCAACTGGCCGATCGTTGGTGGCAGGAGCTGCTCCTGACCAACCTATGGATCAGGATCTTCTGCCTTCGACTGAATGCCATTCCATGCTGTCGGTCGCAAGCTCTGAGCAGTCGTTGAGTTGACAGCACCCTTGGTCACATTCCTCCATTTTCTGTTCACCCTATGTCCATTATCCACTGGAATATCCGTGGCATTCGCACCAATCGGGAGGAATTGTCGATCCTCTTACGATCCTACTCGCCAGTCATCTTCTGTCTTCAGGAAACAAAGCTGCGTCCCCATGACCGCTTTGTTCTCCCTCATTTTCAGTCCATCCGATATGACCTCCCCTCTGTTGAAGGCACTCCAGCCCATGGAGGACTCATGATTCTGCTCCATGATACTCTCCATTATCACCCAATCCCCTTAAACACTTCCTTCCAAGCTGTCGCCGTCCGTCTTTCCCTTTCTGGATACACGTTCTCTCTTTGTACGATATACATTCCATCGTCTACACCAATGGCACGAGCTGATCTCCTTCATCTTCTTGGTCAGCTTCCACCCCCCTATATGCTGTTTGGGGACTTCAATGCCCACCACCCGCTTTGGGGATCTCCACATCCTTGTCCACGTGGCTCACTATTGCTAGACGTCTTCCACCAAGCGGATCTAGTCTGCCTCAACACTGGGGTCCCCACATTTTTGTCTGCCTCCACGGCAAATTTATCCCATTTGGACCTTGCGGTCGGTACTGTTCCGCTAGCTCGACGCTTCGAATGGTTCGCCCTTGATGATACACACTCGAGTGACCACTTTCCATGTGTTCTTCGACTGCAGCCTCAACTGCCATATATGCGCTCGCGACGCTGGAAGTTTGCCCAAGCCGATTGGACACTTTTTTCGTCTCTAGCGACATTCGATGACCGTCGCTTTCCCAGCGTCGACGATGAGGTCACACATTTTACCGACGTTATTCTCACAGCTGCGGAACGTTCAGTACCACGCACCTCCGAATTGCCCCGGCGCCCTCCAGTTCCTTGGTGGAACGAGGCATGCCGTGACGCAATACGTGAGCGGCGACCTGCTCTTCGCATTTTCCGTCACCATCCAACTTTGGCCAACTGTATCCGATATAAGCAGCTCCGTGCGCGATGCCGTCGCGTCATCCGCGATAGCAAGAAGGCAAGCTGGAAATACTTTATTAGCTCATTTAACACCTTCACTCCCTCCTCGGAAGTTTGGAGTCGGCTTCGACGGTTCTCAGGCGCGCCTAGTTTCTCCCCGGTCTCTGGGCTCACTGTCGCGCATGATACCTTAGTGGACCCCGTCGCAATTTCTAACTCATTGGGTCAGCACTTTGCTGAGATTTCGAGCTCTTCAAATTACCCGCCAGCGTTTCTCCCGAAGAAACGTGCAGCGGAAGTGCGACATCTTGCTTTCTCCTCTCAAAATCGCGAAAGCTACAATACTGTTTTCTCCATGCGGGAACTCCAACATGCACTCTCTTCTTCTCGCTGCTCCGCCCCAGGACCGGATGGTATCCATGTCCAAATGTTGCTGCATTTATCAACCCATAGCCTGCGTTACCTCCTTCGCCTTTATAATCGAATTTGGACCGACAGTACCTTTCCCAGGCGATGGCGGGAAGCTATTGTCGTTCCCGTTCCGAAACCTGGAAAGGACAAACATCTCCCCTCTAGCTATCGCCCCATTTCTCTCACGAGTAGTGTCTGTAAGGTTTTGGAGCGTATGGTGAATTACCGTTTAGCTTGGTGGCTGGAGTCCCGCAGTCTTTTAACACCAGCCCAATGCGGATTCCGAAAGCATCGTTCTGCCGTTGACCATCTTGTTGCTCTCTCCACTTATATCATGAACAATTTTCTCCGGAAACGCCAAACGGTAGCAATATTTTTTGATCTGGAGAGAGCATACGATACCTGTTGGAGGACAGGCATCCTCCGCACACCGTTCTCTTGGGGCTTTAGAGGCCGGCTACCCCTTTTTCTTCGCGAATTTATGGCAGAGCGCACATTTAGGGTGCGGGTGAACACTACTCTCTCCCGTACTTTCTCCCAAGAAAACGGGGTACCCCAGGGCTCCGTGCTGAGTGTTGTACTGTTTGCCATCGCCATTAATCCAATTATTGATTGTCTCCTTCCTGATGTCTCGGGCTCCCTTTTTGCGGACGATTTTGCGATCTACTACAGCTCTCAACGGACCAGCCTTCTTGAAAGACGTCTTCAAGGATGTCTCGATCGCCTCCACTCGTGGAGCATCGAAACCGGCTTCCGTTTCTCACCCAGTAAAACCGTTTGTGTTAATTTTTGGCGACGTAAGGAGTTTCTTCCGCCCTCCTTACATCTAGGTCCTGTCAACCTTCCGTTTTCCGACGTCGCTAAATTCTTGGGTCTTATGTTTGACAGAAAACTGTGCTGGTCCTCCCACGTTTCCTATCTTTCGGCTCGCTGTCTGCGTTCCCTTAACACCCTCCGTGTCCTGAATGGTACCTCTTGGGGAGCGGACCGAGTGGTCCTTCTCCGCCTCTATCGCGCCTTAGTGCGCTCGAAATTGGATTATGGAAGCATAGTCTACTCCTCTGCTCGGCCGTCTATTCTTCGGCGTCTCGACTCTATCCACCACCGTGGATTACGTTTAGTGTCTGGAGCTTTTTACACCAGCCCTGTGGAAAGCCTTTATGCTGAGACTGCTGAACCTCCGCTGTCCAATCGGCGAGCAGTCCTTCTGAGTCGTTATGCTAGCCATCTGTCTTCCATGCCTGCTAATCCAGCCCATAACCTTTTTTTCGACGCCTCCTTTGATGTCGGGTATGCAGGCCGCTCCTCCTCCCTACTACCCCCGGGAGTCCGCTTCCGTCAACTGCTCCATTCTCTTTCCTTCCGCTTTCCTAAAACCTTCTTGACAACTTGGGGTACAGCACCGCCTTGGCTCCGTCCCCGGATCGACTTGCTCAGAGACCTATGTCAATTTCCCAAGGATGGTACCCCTACACTTGTTTACCGTCGGGCATTTGCTGCTCTATGTGCACAAATGACGGAAGCCACATTTATTTACACCGATGGCTCGAAAACATCGTTAGGTGTAGGGAGTGCCTATATTGTTGGCGACACCCCAAATCACTTTCGGCTTCCCGACCAGTGTTCGGTTTATACTGCGGAGCTTTACGCTGTTCTCCGGGCTGTCCACTACATCCGCCGCCATCAGCGGATACAGTACGTAATCTGCTCAGATTCTCTCAGCTCTCTAAGTCTCCAATTCTTTACCCTGTGCACCCTCTGGTCCACCGGATTCAGGACTGTCTGCGCTTGCTCCACCTGGGGGGCGTCTCAGTGGCGTTCCTCTGGCTCCCGGGACACGCTGGTATCTGTGGAAATGAGGCGGCCGATATAGCGGCCAAGGCTGCAGTCTCTCTTCCTCGGCCAGCTATTCAGTCTCTTCCGTTTACCGATCTACGGAGCGGTTTATGTCGCCAAGTTGCTCATTTATGGCATGCGCATTGGTCAACACTTCCCCACAATAAATTGCGGGAAGTGAAAGCCCTTCCTTGCGCTTGGACCTCTTCCTCCCGAACGCGTCGTCGGGAGGAGGTAATTTTAGCTCGACTCCGGATAGGGCACTGTCTTTTTAGTCATCAACATCTTTTAAGCGGTGATCCTCCCCCACTCTGTCCCCACTGCTCTCAGCTGTGGACGGTCAGACACCTTTTAATTGAATGCCCCTATTTTAATCCGTTACGCTCCCGTCTACAGCTATCGCCTGATCTATCGTCGATTTTAGCAGATGACACGCGCTCAGCTGACCGCGTTCTACAGTTTATTAGTGTCAGTGAAATGACGTCAGTCATTTGAAGCTTTTTTTGGGGGACAACCAACCCTTTTCTATAGTGGATTTTTAAGCATTCCTTCTGCCTTTAGTTTCTCAAATTTTATGACCTTGATCCCATTGCTGCTGATTTTAAATTTCGTTTTTTTCCTGTTTTCTACGTCACGGGCTGGGCGCTAATGACCATAGAAGTTTTGCGCCCTAAAACCACAAAAAAAAAAAAAAATTGCAAACCTGGCTATAAAACAACGAATTCTATACAACTGAAGAATTCTTAGAAACTAATCATCAAAATATATGTTTTACCTAAGTTAAGGAGAAAATGCTTCGATATTATATAAGCTAGTTAATTACTGTGATTCTTTTCTTAGGTGTGTATTTAATTATTGTATAAAACATTGTTTTACAGAATGCTGAAGAAAAGGCCTTTAGTTCCTTTTCTCCCCTTTCTGTAACTATTTGAATATTGTACTGAAACTAAAACCCTCTGTAAACTTTGATGAAGCCAATTGTATGAACAATACTGAAAGGCTAATATAAAATATTCTGTTCTACTCTATTCTACAGATTTATTGTAGAATCATTAAATGAAGAAGGCAAAATATCTCTTCTTGCAATATTTGCGATATCATTCAGGTTAAGTAGCAAACAATAATGTAACTTGATATAAATTTCTGACCTTAGGACAGACTACTTTTTCTTACAAAATAGCCTCCTACATTAAATATGCACATACATTCCAACAATGCTCTGCAGAAATAATTTTTGTGAATGATGTAAAAGGCTGAAATCATTTCTAATTGAAAGGCAATAGCATGTAATTTGCAACACAGTCATTTTATTTCTACTAGCAGATGTATTTGATGTGTTATGGAACAAGTTAGCATGCCATTCAGTGTTTCCATTGGAAGATAATTGATCTAGTGAGGAATCTAAAATCGAGTGTTTTGGACAGCACCGGTGTTTAAGGAAAACACACTGCATTTCCTTCAAATATTTCCAGCAGTCACATCTGTTTGAATTGTCTCATTGTAAAGCAAGATGTATAATTTTTTAGTAACTATAGTAACCATACAAATTTCTCTATTTTCATTCTCCACTCTTGCGCAAAAATCTTTTATCACAGTGAAAGACTGCACAAAAGGATTGGTGTGTCATAATTCAGCAGGAATTTTAGTATTACATTGTTATCAGTATAGCATGAGTGATGATTCTTCATTCAGTCTTTAGCAAAGAGCAGCATCGATATCATAAAAATATAGTTGTGTATAAAATGGTGAATGACCATACATAGAAGTTATTGGAACTGACCTATGATAAAAAATATCATGAATATTAAAGTGATATAATCCCTATAAAGCTCTGTGTGAAGTGTTGGCTCCAGAAATGACCATAGCAAATGCTAAATTATGCTGCAAATGCTGAATTATGGAAATAATTATTTGATTTCTCTTGAATTCTTGGATCGTTTGACATGCATCCATGATAAAGTGCATAGAAAAATGCCTTCTAGGCATAGCCTAAAACAAATATAGTTCCTGTAAAGCAGTGAAGTCAGAAGTCATAGTTATTTAAAATTAGATAATTAAAAATTGCTAAATTCCTTCAGACTATCTCGGAACATCAGCAAATGAACACAAAATTACTCTTACAGAAAAGTAAGTGAAACTATAATGCCAATATACAATGTTATTTAGTCTTCATTACTGTGATATTTTGATTTCCACTACTAGCGTCATTAACCTAGCAGTGGTCGCATTGTAGCTGCCTGGTATGCCTGTGTTACTACAAATGAACCACATGAACATGTAGGTCCCTAGAATGCAATTTCACAAGACGTTGTTATTTTGTGTGTCATTTTTACTATAGTACCTGATTGGTACACAGGGGGGCAGCACTTCGACTATTGCTGTTCACATATTGGAGATTTTGATGTGTGATAGAAAAGCTGTCATCAGAGTTATGAATATGAAAGCATCTATTTCCCAAAGGTTACCTCACATGGTTTTTTTTGTTTTTTTTGTGCACATTTATGGAAAAGTACCTTTCGAGTTATTTAGGATTCATTGACCACCTTGTATAATTAATATTAAAAATTGATACTTCAGTTCCTGTGTGCACATATTAACATTATGATATTGTGATGCAAACTCGCTCATGAGAGCTTACTGGGTACTTTCCCTTGATGTAGAACCAATAAATTCGGCAAGAAGTAAGGTTTCACAATACAAGTAAAGGAAAAAAATTGGAAAATTGTTAATTTGTAGTTGTATCATACGAAAAAAAATTCTTTTGCCTTTGGTTGTTTGATTTCAAACTTGAAATTAAAACATTCATGAAAGTCTTGGAATCTATTGAAGCAATATCTTGCCAGTATCAATGTTGAAAACAAGCAAAAATCGTTGAGATCCTCTATTCTGAGAATTGATTGACTGTCCGTATACATAATTAAGTTTGTACAGAACCCTCAGTGTGTAGGTCCTAAGCACACAATTTATTATTCTGTAAGCAGGCAATACACAAGACTTACATGTCCTTTATCCCGATCAGTCATGGAAAGATAAGTGAGAGCATAAATGACAATTGGAACTAAAACATAATCTTGAGAAACAAAATAATTTAGTGAATCATTATTTCTCACACATTCGGTTATGATTAAGAAATAATGGTACAATGTGTTGCGATGTCTGTTGGTTGAATCAAGAGCAGGTAAGAGATCATGGCTTGAAACGAAGGCCCCACCTGAAGTCGTTTCTGCAGCTGCACTGTCTCAGAACAGAACTTTAGCTGAACTATTAAAAGGAAAACTTGAGAGATAGTGTTTGGGAAAAAAACCTAATGTTAAAATTGCGGGCTGTGTGGAAGTATATTTTTGTTTTTTACATCTACCAGGACAACTGCAAAATTCATAGTGGGATCCAAAAGTACTGTTGGGAATTTTAATAGGCCACACCGAAGTTTGTCGCAGAGAATTGATTAGGTATAAACTTATTGTTGCCTGACACATTGATATTGTGGAAGAAGTGGTCAAGTGCATTGATTCTAGAGGACTGTTATACAGGAGGTGAACATTTTAGTGATTCTGAGTGAAAATGCATAGAGAATTTATCTGTAAATGAGCAAATGATCCTTACAGATAAGACAGATGGAGGACATCAGAAAAGTTCAGTAAAGGAAAGCTGGTTTTGTGTTATCGTAATACGGAGGACAGCATGTCATGGGTATGATGTGTGATTATAGATGGCAATAATTAAAACAAAGGCATTTTTTATTGCAGTGTGGTGATATCTTTTCATGAAATTTAAATCTCCAACATTCTATCCTGAATGCAAAAGTATTTTGTTGTGACCCACCACATGGAAGGCTTGTATGGAAAGGTTTTTGTGTGCATTTTTTGCATGGTGTTCGAAATTGGAATGGTAGAGAAACAGTATGAAAGTGATCTGATGAAACCTTTGCTGGACACTTAAGTGTGATGTTAGGAAGAACTACGCTAATAGCTGTTCAAATTGTTGTTTATTAAAACACAACCGGTTTTGCAGCCTTAAGGCACATTAATAAATGCAACCTACACGATAAGGAGCAAACTCCAGTGTCACCACATTTTATGGATGTTAAAATTAATACAGGAATGTCTAAAATATACATACAGTGTTGAAAGACCGTAGGCATACAGTAACATAACTTGGTGTGAAATGTTTGTGGTGAAGTCCGGGCTGAGTATCATAGTTTAACAGAAGGAAAAAAAGTTCAGTCACTATCTAATTATCACATACCATATTCAAAAACACATTACCAACATTTAACTAATCCTCCACCAGTTTTATATGTATCTTGAGTAAAGCGGGGTGCTGCTTCTTGATACTGCCGTAGGTTTATTTTGAAGTTAGTGCATCATCACATGGATATCATGTAATGGTCAAAATAAGCTTTAGTAGTTCTTTTTTATAAAGGCTTTTTTATTTTGCAAGAAAGATGTTTGGCAGCGAATGTTCATCATAGAACTTACATCTTCCAGTTATAAATAAAAAGTCAGCCTGCACGCAGTTGATGCTATATTCGGCCTAAGACTGAAGTATGGCTGTGTACAAATTGCCTCTATTTATATGGTTTTAAACATTTACTGGCATTGTTACTTATTGAATTTTGCATAGAAACAATTAAAGTTTTTACATACATCTTCCCAAATTACATAGAAATTTACATAGAATAAAAGTTGATAATTGCATATAAAGACAGGAAAGAATCTGTTTCTCTTAAGACTATAAATTACGTTTTAACACTGATGCAATATATTTCATTAATTTGCATATAGTAATCAATTGGCTGAAAGAAAAATTATGCTAGCATTTTCAGGTGTTCAGAGTGATTAGTTTAATCGAATGAAAGGCCTAGATGCAAGTAATTATTTTTGTATGAGTAAAATTTATATTTCTATATGGTTGTACTTACCAGTTCCAATTAAAACATGAGTGTGATTGATTTTGACTCATTGTATCATATTTTTGTTAAGGATTCAAACAATTTCTGGCTTCAAAACATAAAAATAGCTGTCTCTCTATGACTTGGGAATATCGGAACTTTAATCATCAATTACTCCATAATTACAATAGCAAATTCATTCCTACCATGTGCCTGTAGATTGTATTGTGTGTAAATTATGATGTTGCATTAGTTTTTAATCAAACATGTTTATTTCATTTATTGGTGAGACCCAATGTAAACAACATCAAAACAACAGTTTAAAGTAGTGCAACATACTAATATTATGTATATGCCCTCTTCAGGAGAGCAGAGATGAAATTGGAATAGGATATAAGGTCCCAAGGGGTTCTGATATTACAATACCCTTTGTTCATAGTCAAAATTTAGTATTCAGTGAATATTGTCAGTACTATGGCAAGCAAGTGTAATGAATATGTGCTCCATTCTTTAAAATATGCCTGCATCTAAAAAGAAAATTAGAAAAATATTTTAACTGAGCGAGCACAAAAAGTTTTTGAAAAGAGGCCAGATTGGGGATAGAAAATTGCCACTGCTATTGCGAATAGTCACAGCCCTCAGGGAAGTATCAGGTGATAGTGTCCTACTGGTGTGACCACAGCACTGCTCGGTGCAGGCCAAAGTGAAAGTGGCCTGTATGAACGACGAAGAGAGACTAGTTGGCTGGTGCAATGGCAGCTATCCATGTGGACACTGTGATACCATATACTCGTTTCTAGGAGTGTTGGGTCGCTGCTACCTTTACAAGTGAGAATAATAGAGAATTTTATTACTAGGAGCGAAGGGTATTTGTATGGTCTTTTAATGTTGAATACATTTTAGACATAGCTTTATTAATTCTAATATCCCCAAAATGTGGTGACCCTACTTTGCTTTGTACCATGTAGGTTGCACCTGATGATCTGGCTACAGTCCACGAAACTGATTATGGTTTAATAAACAACAATTTTACCAGCTGTTAGCAGAGTTCTTTGTAACATCATGCCTTTCAACAGAGTTGATTGCCTGGAATGTAAAATAGTTTGTGACTTATGTGTAAATTACAGAGTAGTCATGGAGATGTAATAGAAGACAAGGGCATCAAAGGAGGTTCAAGGAGTCATAAACAAGAACAAAAATGCGAGTTCAGAAGGTCAACTAGAGAACCTACAGTGCCTGATATATATCGTAATTATATCACCAAGGAAAACTCCTTGACAGTACCAGGAATCAAACCTGTATCAGTGCTCCCCCCACGAGAGTCTTCCATAAGAACCACTCAGCTCTCAGCTACAGAGGCCGACAAAACTCTATAAACAGAAATTAAATATCAGTGTTATTGTAATTAAAGAATGGCTTTAAGTGACCAAGATGCCATTATCGGAAATTATTTAGTTTGAACGAAGTCATACAATAGGGCTACAAGAAGCTGGATGTCCCTTATGCAATACTGCACAAAGACTCAAGGCAGGAATGTAGCCTCTGTACATGATTGCTGGCACCGGTGGTCATGAGAATTTGGGGTTGCAATAAAATGGAGCTCCTGATGGCCACATGGCACTATGAGAGGAAAGACAGACATGTTCAGCATGTGACTCTGCAGCAGCAATTTGGCAGATTACTTCAAGGACAGCTCACTGCCGGAAGCGATGCAGTGTGTGTTCCACTAACACCAAACCATCACCATTTGTGACTTCAGTGGTGTCAAGGGAGAGCCTCACTGGAGGGCAGAGTGGAGGTATGTTGTGTTTCCTGATGAAAACTGTTCCTGCTTCAGTGCCAGTGATGTTCATGTGTTAGTTAGGAGGCAGCCAGCTGCAGGCCTGCAACCGACCTGTCTGCGTGCTGCTCTTACTGGATGTACTCCAGGAGTTATGGTCTGCAGTGCAATTTCATACGAGAGCAGGACCACTATTGTGGCTATCCCACACACTGTGACTGAAAATTCCTATGTCAATCTGGTGATTTGACACATTGTGCTGCCATTCATGAACAGTATCTCAGGGGATGTTTCCCAACAGTATATGGCCCACTCACATACTGCTTTTGTAACCCAACATGCTCTATGGAGTGTGGAAATGTTGCCAGGGCCTCCTCACTCATTACATGTGTCTTCAATGGAGCATATATGGGACATCAACAGATGACAACACCAGTGTCATCCACAAACAGCATTAACCATCCCTGTATTGACATACCAAGTGCAACAAGCATGGAAGTCTATCCCACCTGGCACCTATACAACATCCACACCTTGTACATCATATGCAGATTCGATCTCCCCCACCCCTTGGTGTCTTCTATCCTCTCCACTACCAGTGTGTAACCACAACTTTATCATCACACCTTTACCTCACCATCTCCACGCCATCCGCCTCCTTTCCCGATGCAACTTCCAGTGCCTATCCGTCCTGGATGGTGAGCTTCGCCCTGATACCCACTCCTCCTACCAACTCTAACCCCACCTCCCCCATACCCCTTCTCAGCGCTCCCTCTCCCCTCCTCATCCCTTCCCCTGACCCGTTTTTTCCGCCCTCACCGGCCCCTCCCTTTCCAGTGCACCCCTTCTGTATCGCTGCACTCCGTTCGGACTTCCCTTCCCTCTCCATATCTGTCAATTACCCCTTGGTGCACCCCCCTTGCTTTTCCTCCCACCCTTTCCAGTACATCTGCCCCACCTGTCCCTTCTTTTCCATCCTCTCAGCTCCCCCCCCCCCTTCCTCCTTGGCTGATCCCTCCTGGCAGTTTTTGCCCTTCTTCATGTGTACTCTGTCATGTACAGTGGTTTTAAAGTGTCGTTCTTCTGGTGTGTTTTAATGCTGTGGCCAACCTTTAACTCATGCGTCTGACTTCAGTGTTTTTTTACATGCTACAAATCGCCATCTGTGTTGTAACTTTATGTGGACCTTTTTTTAAGTGTACCACAATGAAGGTCTCCATGCACATGTATATTTTAATCTCCACTGTCTCCCCTCATTATGTTATGTCCCCCCTTATCGCCTTTTATATGTATCATTCTCATCTTTTTATTAAATGTACTACTTGGCTGAAGAGTGGCGGATTGTGCTGCTCCCAGCTTTCCCCTGCCCCCAGCTTTCCCCTGCCGCCTATGGGTGTGGGAAACGAAAAAGAAAAAAAAAGTGGAGCTGTCATTTGTCTACAGTCTGGAACCGCGCAACCGCTACATTCGCAGGTTCGAATCCTGCCTCGGGCATGAGTGTGTGTTATGTCCTTAGGTTAGTTATGTTTAAGTAGTTCTAAGTTCTAGGGGACTGATGACCTCAGAAGTTTAGTCCCATAGTGCTGAGAGCCAGTTGAACCACACAATTTTTATGGATGACAATGCTCCATGTCACCGGGTCAGAATTGTTCGTAGTCGGTTTTTTAAGAACATTCTGGACATTTCGAGCCAATGATCTGGCCACCCATCGAACATTTGTGGGATATAATCGAGACGTCAGTCTGTGTACAAAATCTTGCATCGGCAACACTTTCGCAATTAGGGAAGATTGCAGAGGCAGCATGGCTCAATATATCTGCAGGGGACTTCCAACGACTTGTTGATGGCATGTCGAGTTGGTGGACTGCGCCAGGCAAGAGAGTCCAACACAATGTTAGGAGGCATTCCATGACTTTTGCCGCCTCAGTGTAGACCCGACATTGTGTATAGTAATTATTGTGAAGTACCAGATTAGTCCTCACCGTTAATATTGTTTCGTCTTTTATAATTAATGTAAAAACTCTGATACTGAAAACCAATAAAGCATATGTATGCTAACAGTGTTTTACTTTTTTTAAGAAACAGCAGAATTCCTGAGAATGTGTGAAGGAAAATTACCCTCTTTTTCCAAAGTGATTGATTTCAGAAGTTGCTGTAACAGTAGCAGAATAAGCTGAATTATATTTGTTTCATTTATCGTGCTGAACAACAATATCCGAATTTCCACCGCGTGCAGTGGAAATCGTGGCATTGCAGATTCTTCTGTGAACTTCGTATCTAAGCTTTCTCTCTTCGAGAAAAGCATACTATTCCTTTAAATCGGTATGAATGGTGCATTTGTGTTTAGGCATAACAGCTTGGTTCACGCAAACAACACATAACATTAACTACGAACACCAGACTAAGGAAATTTCGTCTGTCCTGATTGTTCACAGAACGCGCCAAACAGGAAGTGAGATAAGATGCGATGCAATATTCCTCACGACAAGGAATGATGGAAATAGGCACAAAAAAGCGAATAAATCCCTCTTTAAATTCTCTGAGCGAAAAGTGGGGAACCAGCTACCTCATTCTGCCTTCCTATCCAGAACTTTTGGCATGCAAACATATTCGCACTTTCTCGTGCTGAAAGAAAGTAGCAGAGAGACAGTGACATGGAAGAGAGAGGAGACAGTGATTGTGGGAGGAAGAAAGTGGTAGTTAAAGAGAAAGAGGTGTGGATGAAGATACTAGTAGTGTGGCCAAAGAGAGGGGAGGTAGTCGCAATAAGAGAGAGAGAGAGGGAGAGGGAGAGAGAGACTATAGACAGTGAGGACGACATGTTGAATATGAAGGCTTAACTACAAAGAGAGACTGGGTAAAATGATTTAGAATGTTCTGTGTTAAAAGAGCGCGAATATGTTCACATACTATAATTTTTGGTGGGGGAAGGCGGAATGAGGACTGAGAGAGCTAGTTTGTCAGTTTTTTAAAGTGGAACATACTCGACTTTTTCGTACTCTGACGAAAGCTTTTTTGCTGCTGCTTTGTAAAAATGCGTGATTTATAATGTGTGCAAGATGCCAATAAATCACTGGTTCCCCTAATGTTACGATAAATACCATCCCAGCACAAGCAAACACTTTTATTACTATTTTAAGTTTTTCATTCTTTTTACCACACATAATTACATAAGCAAGTGTAACGTTTGGAATTTTATCATTAAAAGTTGGACAATGTTTCATAGTTGTTTTTCTTGTGTAGTTACAACATTCTTTCTGTGTGTCATATTAATTTCATACTTTGGATAATTATTTACAAAACTAAATGGACCAATATCAATGTCTGATTTTAGTAGAGTAATACGTTTAAAATCTGAAAATGCATCATATGCTTCTAGAAAATAATTTGGTGGATTAACATTCCACATTTCTTGAGGAAAATCTTCATTTCTACCATTTTTTGAATAAATATTCAGTAGTTTAACATGATAAAATAATGACAAATCAACTAATTGATTATTATAAAGTACTTCATTCCTTTTGCTATTTACTTTTCCTGTATTGAGAATATGTCATTCTAAACGTATTTTATCAGTAACAGATGAAGTTAAATATAATGAAACTGTTGATGAAATAAAAGGATATTCGATTCTAGGTAATATATTATTTCTTTTTTTATTGTTACAAAGCAAACAATTTAGCTACATAATTTTCAATTAAGTTTTTATTTGATTTTCCATCATAAGTTGGATAATCTGTACTATCATTTCCCATAATTTGAAAATTCATATATAATTGTGCATAATATGGGTGTATCCAACCATCACCAATATTTATTTCAATTCATGTATCTTTCTTAGGAACATGCAAATTATTTTTAGTTTTTTCATTAAAAGGAAATGAACAAAACTGATAACTTTCAATTTTATTCATGGCGCAGTCAAAGATTGCTTTAGCTATCGTTTACTGTTTTACCAATTACTTATTTATTTATTTATTTATTAAGGAGAAAATTTATTAAGATATTTTTAAAATATCTGTTAGAGTAGCACCAATAAAGTCAATTAAATTGTCATTTTCATTATTTATAGTAACTTCTAAATACTGAATTGTATCAAAAATAGGAACTTTTACAGGATAATTTGATTCATAAATTGTTGGTCCACCAGATTCAGCATTATGTTTAAATGAAGCAATAATATTAGTTTCTTCATGAAAATGATCATTATGCTTTACATACATTCCATCAGAAAGATTAAATTTATATTTGTTAGTTCAAAAGGAATTATTTTTGTAACATCTTTAGCTACAGCTTTTTCATTAGGTAAAACAACTTGATTATTAAAACAAGTAAATTCCCAATTCTGTCTTGAATATCCATATATAATTTTACATCACTTCCAATATTAATTCTATTTAAAATTTCATCTGCTTTAATATGTATATTAGGTTTTTTCGAATGAATAATTTTTTAAGTTGTTAAAACCATATTGACCTACTGGAATTTCTATCTCTTCTACACAATTAAGTTTATTATAATTTGTTTTAATATTTGGTGTTCAGAATATTGAATAAAAACCAACTACTGAAACATCAGTAAAATTGACACATATTTTCTAAGTACAGATGATTTATTACTAAGTTGAAATAGACGACAGCCAAAGCTGTCCTTAGACTGTCAGGTGACTCATTTACTAATGAAAAAATGTAAATAAGTGTAAAATTATAAATAAACGTAAAAATTTAATAAACGTAAAATATAAATGAAAAATACAAATAAATGAAAAAGTTATTAAATAAATGAACAAAACAGATTGGGAACCTAAAGTGATAATTCCAGAAAATAATTTAAAAAACAAACATGGAAAACTTTTACCAAATTCTATAAGGTGAGTAATAATTGGTCCAAGTGGGTGTGGGAAAAAAACATTAATGATTGATAATTATATTTTAGCTCCAGGATGATTAAACTGGAATGAAATTACACATTTATATATTTATTCAAAAAGTTTAGACCAACCAAAGTGTCAAGAATTTATAAAACAATGTAAAAAATTGTACATAAAGTTAATAAACATATTGTTAGAGAATTGAAAATAATGAAGAAATTATTCCATTGGATGAATGTAAAGAAAAATCAGTTGTTGTATTTGATGACTGTATTCTATAAAATCAAGATATTGTTAGAGATTATTTTAGTAGCGCCAGACACAAAGGTATAGATTGCTTCTACTTCGCTCAAATTTATTAAAAAATACCAAAACAGTTAGAGATAATTTAAATTTTTTAAATATATATAGACAAGATGATACATATTTAAATCTTATTTATCATGAATTAGTTCATGGAGATTTAAAGTCTGATAATTTTAAAGAAATGTGTAGCAAATGTTGGAGTGATGAATTTGGTTACTTAACAATAGATATGTCTAGAAAATCATACGAAGGTAAGTTTAGAAATAAAATACAACATTTCTTAAAAATGTAAATACAAATGCTAACCATTTTTTCTTCTCTAATAAACATTTGCAAAGTATGATGAAGTAGTTGTTAAAAAAGCTAAACAAAATAGAAAGCTGAACAACTGAAAGAAAAATTTAAACTTCGAAAAAGCAACCAAGAACAGAATTTAAATTTTTTTTACTATTTGCTCCTTTAAGTTTAGTGCTACACTTTTGAAGATTGGAAATAAGCATCCATTGTATTAAATTTGGGCAAACTCCACTTTATAAATTGGAAATACAGTTCAAGAAATTATCACGGGGCAAGTTTAGGGTCCCTAAGGCCTTACCTTTTCTGTTGCTCACTGATCTATAATAAATAAAATTAATGCAGCCTACTTGTCCAACATTCATTTGACACAGGAAGAAGTGAAAGCCAACGTGTCTGCGCTGAATGTAGTATTTTATGTACTTTAAGCTGCATAATTTTTTTAAAATTGATCTAGCTGACATTGTTGCTCACAACTTTGTTGCAAGTAATTATGTACCTCTCTTGCAAGTTCCTCAAAACGACTGGGAAGTGCCTTCCATCCATCAATAGCACACAAGCAATTCGAATGACAATCGCATTTTGTTAATGTTATTCCAGGAAGAAACTCTTTTAATTCAATGGACACTGAATTGTGATTCCCAGTTGAAGGATTTGCACCATATGAGCCACAACTAATGATATTTTCTAATAAAATATTATGCTGTACAAGGCTTGAGGCATTGTTAGCTGCAATAGGCAGAAGATATACGTTTCTGCCATGCGGGGTAGCTGCACGGTTATAAGCATATTGTCGCGGTCCGTGCGGCTCCTTCCGTCGGAGGTTCTAGTCCTCCCTTGCGTGCGTGTGCATGTGCGAGTGCGTGGGCGGGGGCGGGGGCGCGGGCGCGCGTAGGGACTGATGATCTCAGCAGTTTGGTCCCATAAGACCTCCCCCCCCCCCCCCACCCACATATGTACATATATATATATATATATACATGTATTCTTATTCTCATTTTCAATAAAGAAACCTTTTTTAGCCTCACTGTCTCTCTCTTGCAATGAATATGACAGGGGAATCTGCAACAGACGGTCCTCTGCCACAACCTCTTTTACTACTGACTGATGCCTCCTTCATGCGTCCGTTTATGTCCATTTGTGCCTCGTACAAAGTGTCATAAATTTTTGTTGTTCTCACTGCTCTTTCGTAGGGCAGCAGCTGAGGCAACTCAATGACGCCAAAAAGTCAGATAACGAATTCTGCTACTAGTGTTGTTGTTGTTGTTGTTGTTGTTGTTGCCGTGTTGAGAAATGAGACTTAATTTCTACATCTTCGTGATTGTCTTTTGTGTCAAGGAATGCAGCAATTTTGTGTATGGAGTCGTGCTTTTCGTTAATGTTATTATAACTTCGAACGTTCCAGAGTCACTCCTCTGCGACGTAGAGTGCCGTGTGACACGGGTTGCTAAATTTTGCTACTTATCCACTTCATTTTTGTAAAGGAACACACAGGTGCAACGCTTAACACAACAAAAGAACTAGCGCCGGTTAGAGGCATTCAGTGGTAGCAGGCCACAAAAAATTTTCCTTTGATGTGTACCGGCAGAGTTGCCGAACACTTGTTTTGACAACATCTCGCGAACACTGGTAGTCCAGTAGTTAGCCGCGGACAATGTTGCAGAAAATGTTTTAAACTCAGTGTAAATGCACATTTACACACACCGTACAGATGTCAACAATGAAAAAGTGGGGGTGGAGGGGGGGAGGTTGGGGTACGGGGTCCCTAACTCTTTTCCGCCTTTAGAAGAATGTCAGTTTCTTTTATTTTTTCACACAGTTTCCACTTTAGCTTCCATTCGTTTCGTGATGAATGCTTTCACTGGCTGCCTACACCTAAGGAATGGAGTGAATGCCGTTTGAAATGAAACGAATGTCTATGCAGCGGAATAACACTTGTCTGCACGCACAACGCTTTGAAGATAGTTTCTCGCTTTTGTAAATGATACTTCAGTTAGACTGATTTTCTACGAGGAGAAAAAATACTTAATTTCCCTTCTCCCCTTAGCCAAGTTCACACGGTACCAGTTTTATGCAATGAATTACGAGGTTGTGGCTAGGTTGGGGCGTAATAGCACGACTTAAATTCTTGCGAGCGGAGAGAAAAAGCAGTCAAATATTTGTGGCAACCAAGATTAATAATTTACTTGATGCTCGGTTTATTCTACATCTACCTCTGTACTCCGCAAACCACTGTGAGGTGCGTGGCAGAGGGTACGTCCCATTGAACTAGTTATTAGGGTTTCTTGATCCATAATGGATCAACGAAGAAAGAAGTTATTATGGTTTCTTCCTATTCCATTCACGTATGGAGCGCGGGAAGAAAGATTGTTTGCATGCCCCTGTGCGTGAGCTATCTGTAGATAACTGTAGTATATCGCTAGAGTAATCTTTTAAACCCGGTTCTTGAAATTCTATTAACAGACTTTCTCGGGATAGTTTCGGTCTGTCTACAAGAGTCTGCCAGTTAAGTTCCTTCAGAATCTCTGTGACATTCTCCCACGGATTGAACAAGCCTGTGACCATTCGTGCTGCCCTTCTCTGTATACGTTCAATATCCTCTATTAATCCTAACTCGTACAGTTCCCACACGCTTGAGCAATATTCTAGAACCAGTAGAGTAAGTGATTTGTAAGCAATCTCTTTGGTGGCGTAACTTTACTTCCCCAGTATTCTACCAATAAACCAAAGTCTATTACCTGCTTTCCCCACGACTGAATCTATGTGATCATTCCATTTCATAACCCTACAAAGTGTTACACCTAGTATTTGTATGAGTTGTACGATTCCAACAGTGAATCATTGATGTTTTAGTCATAGGATACTACGTTTTTCTGTTTGTGAAGTGCAAAATTTAACATTTCTGAACATTTATAGCAAGTGTCCAATCTCGGTATCGTGTTGAAATCTTATGAAGACCTGACTGAATATTTATGCAGCTTCCCTCAGATAGTACTTCATTATAGGTAACTGCATCATCAGCAAAAAGACTAATTTTACTATTAGCATTGCCAGCAAGGGCATTAATATCGAATATGAACAACAAGAGTCCCAATATCCTTTTCTGGGACACACCCGAAGTTACTTCTACAGTTGACGATGACTCTCCATCCAAGATAGCATGCTGTGTCCTCCCTACCAAAAAGTCCTCAGTCCAGTCACAAATATCACTTGATACCGCATATGATCGAACTTTTGACAAGGAGCGTAGGTGCGGTACTGAGCCAAATGCTTTTCGGGAGCCAAGAAATACTGCATCTACCTGGTTGCCTTGATCCAAACTTTCAGTATGTCACGTGAGAAAAGTGTGAGTTGGGTTATACATGATCAATGTTTTCGAAAATCATGCTGGTTGGCATTGAGGACGTCATACTGTTCGAGATATCTCATAATGTTTGAGCTCAGAATATGTTCTAAGATTCTACAACACATCGATGTCAAGGATATACGGTAGTTTTGTGGATCGCTTCTACTACCCTTCTTGTAGATGGGTGTGACCCGTGCCTTTTTCCAAGAACTGGGCACAGTTTTTTGTTCGAGTGATCTATGACAGATTATAATTAGAAGATGGACGAATTCAGCCGCAAATTCAGCATAGAGTCTGGCGGGCTTTCCATTGCCGCCTGGAGCTTTGTTGTTTTAACTATTTCAGCTGTTTGTCAACACCACTGAGAATAATACTTATTTAATTCATCTTTTCAGAGGTCTGAGTATTAAATTGGGGAAATTATTCTGGTTTTGCTCTGTAAAGGAACATTTGAAATCGGAGTTAAGCTTTTCAACTTTTGCTTTGTTACCCTCAATTTCAGTTCCTGTCTCATTCGCTAGGGACTGGACACTAGCTTTGGTGCCACTAACAGACTTTACATACGACCAGAATTTCTTTGGATTTTGTGAAATGTCGTGTGACAATATTCTACTATGGTATTCGTTGAAGGTATCACACATTAGCAGCAAACGAAGCTGTAGAAACAGGTTCTCAGTAATTCGTAATATATCCATAAAAATAGGCAAATATCCGTGACAACCAAAATTATTCATTTAAGCTATGCTGTTAGGTTCCAAGCCCGCTTCCATAGCCGAACTGTAGCCGGCACGGTAGCTCAGCTTGTTCGCTCAGGGTACTGGCCACTCTCTTGATCAAAAGCTGAGTGGGGTTCACATCGAGAGAAATTGGAAATATGTCATGCGACACTCTCAAAGAACCATTGAAGGCATAAAGACGAAGAGACGGATCGAAAGTAAGAATATGAAAAAAGGAGGATCTGGGTTCAGTTCCCAGTATCGTGCTTACATGGAATTTTTACTCGTTGGCAGGACTAGAACGAGTTCTATCCACCTCTTGGTACCAACTGAGGAACTACTTGAGTGAGTAGTAGCGGCTCCCATGTCTATAAAAGAAGTCCACAACAGCCGTGAGAGCGGTGTAATGACCCCTGTTGTGTCTAGACAAGACAGCCTAGACACAATGAGAGGAAGCCGAAAGGCACGCGCTAAGCTAAAGCTGGATGGCGTGAGGTCTGAAACAGGATACATAATGAATGCTATAAAGAAAAGTACGTAGCTTCTGGAATACTTAACTTTAATCCATCCTTGTGGTACATCTGGAGATTGTGGCGATACAAGTGAGACTCTTTAGATACATGCAATGTTACTAATGGCGCCTTGCTAGGTCGTAGCCATTGACTTAGCTGAAGGCTATTCTAACTATCTGCTCTGCAATTGAGCGAGGCTTCGTCAGTGTGGATCGCTAGCTACGTCGTCCGTACAACTGGGGCGAGTGCTAGTACGTCTCTCTAGACCTGCCGTGTGGTGGCGCTCGGTCTGCGATCACACAGTGGCGACACGCGGGTCCGACATGTACTAATGGACCGCGGCCAATTTAAAACTACCACCTAACAAGTGTGGTGTCTGGCGGTGACACCACAACCCCATGTTCCTCCATACCGCATCCGGGGTCAACGAACCTCTCTCGTGGACCTCGTACGGCATCTGAATGACGTGACATGGCCAGTGGCGGATCCAGAAAAACCTCAAGGAGGGGGCGCTAAAGGTATCTTGAGCTAGCTTTACTTTTACCGTAATAAAAAATAATCAAGTCACATGCAAAGTTTAATTCTCGAATAAACACTTTATTCGCACTAAAAATTCCAACGCTAGTACACATAGCACTAAAACACACCCGGTCACACTCCGCGTATTTCTAATATCACTAAGCACTACACTGACTGAAGTCCATGGTAGTAGCCAGTAATCGCAGTTGTTTACTTTTATCACTTCCAAGTTATCGCAACGATCGTAGCTTTCAAAAAGCGACTCTGCTTCCCTTATGTATGTGGCTCGGTTATTTCGATAACATTCGCTGCCAGAATGTCCGCTTCCAGACTTTTATGTAGTGTGAACAATTACCTACTGTGAATGAGACTAGCCAATAAGTACCTTACGACACAACGAATAATATAAGGGCGAGTTTCCAATGATGACCTCATCCGGCAATTTACGTGTGTGGAACTCTTATTGTCGATTCCGTTCCTTTCTAGTGCATTCGATGTTTTTAATGCATTCCTATGTAACAATGCGTTTTTAGAAATCTTTTCGAAAGTCACTATACCGGAGATATACACGTCAATAGTCAATAGGCTAGTTAGACCCTCTGCTAACTATAATCTGTCGTAGATCCCTTGAACAAAAAACCGTGCCCAGTTCTTGGAAAAAGGCACAGGTCACATCCGGCTACAAGAAGGGTAGTAGAAGTGATTTGTTGTAGAATTTTAGAACATGTTCTGAGATCAAACATAATGACGTTCCTCGAACACAATGACCTTAATGACAACCGGCAGGGGTTTCGAAAACATCGATCATGTGAAACAACTCACACTTTTCTCACATGAAATACTGAAAGCTTTGGATCAAGACAACCAGGTAGATGGAGTATTTATTGATTTCCGAAAAGCATTTAACTCAGCATTTGACTCGTATGTGGTATCAAGTGAAATTTGTGACTGGATTGAGGACTTTTTGGTAGGGAGAGCACAGCATGTCATCTTGGATACTGTGTCACCGTCAGGTGTAGAAGTAATTTCGGGTGCGCCCCAGAGAGGTGTGGTGGGGACCATGCTGTTCATCTTGTATATTTATGACGTAACAGACAATATTAATATTATACAGATGATGCAGTTATCTGTAATGAAGTACTGCCAGAAAGAAGCTGCATACATGTTCAGTCAGATCTTGATAAGACTTCTACGTGGTGCAGAGGTTGGCAACTTACTCTTAATGTCCATAAATGATAAATTTTGCACTTCAGAATATGAAAAAACGTAGTATCCTACGACTATAATATGAGTGAGTCACTGTTGGAATCGATCAACTCATACAAATACCTAGGTGTAACACACTGTAGATATCTGAAATGTAATGATCACACAGTCGTACGTCATAGGCAAAACTGATGATTGACTTTGGGTTATTGGTAGACTAACGGGGGAGTCCATCAGTCTACACAGGAGATTGTTTACAAATCACTTATGCGACTGGTTCTAGAATATTACTCAAGTGTGTAGGACTCGTACCAGACAGGACTTACAGGTAATATTGAATGTATACAGAGAGGGGCAGCACAAATGGTCACAGGTTTGTTTAATACGTGGGAGAGTGTCACAGAGATACTAAAGGAACTGAACTGGCAGTCTGTTGTAGACAGACGTAAACTATCCCGAGAAAGTCTATCAAGAGTTTCAAGAACCGGCTTTAAATGAAATGATTACTCCAGGGATATAAGTACTACAACCCCCTTTGTATCGCACACATAGAAATCATGTGTATGACATTAGAATTATTACTTCGCGCCCGCGCGCGCACACACACACACACACACACACAGGCATTCAAATGACATTCTTCCCGCGCTCCATAAGTGAATGGAACGGGAAGAAACCCTAATAACTCGTACAATGGGATGTACCGTCTGCCATGCACCTTACTGTAGTTTGTACAGATGTAGATGTACAATAAACCGAGCGTCAATTAAATTATTAATCTTGGTTGTCACAAATATTTGACTGCTTTTTCCTCTCCTCTCGCAGCAATTTCAGCTGTGCTTTTAAGCATACTGCAAAAGTTGCGTATTTCGTTGTAGTACAAGAAACCAGTAAGACTCCATAAAAGCGGCTCCCAGTTCTCGTTAGTACGCGAGTGCCCAGCTACGAGTTAACAGGTGCTGAACCGCATTTTGCCTGCTGGCGTGTGCGCCGCAGCCTGTCGTAGGTTTCGGCAGAGGACTGCAGGTCGGTTGGGTGACATCGTGGTGTTTACAAAACCTAATGTCGAAGTTTCGCTAAGTCCCAACCAACCACAAACTTTGTCGCATGTCCTGTGTTGACGAGATCACGTGCCCTGATAACAGGTTCTGTAGCAAGCAGTGTCGCCCGGGCATTCGTGCGCGCGTTGTTATGAACTGTGAACTTGCTCCAACCCATATTTAGCAAATTAGTTTCGGAAGCGCTGTGTGGTTGATATGTGAGAATGGTTTCAGAAAACAATGTAGCAGATCTTTTGAATCGTTTTCTCGGAGACTATGTCTGGGCCAATCGCAGTTGCAAATTGGAATATTTGGAGGTGACCATGGCGATATTGGGTGCGCTATTGTAAACAATTTCCATAAGGCACGGTATGTATTTTCTTTTTATGTGTTGTAATCCCCTACATGTTGTTCAATATTTTATTAGGAGACGTCGTCCTGCAAAATTTAATTTTAAAACCAAGTGCACTCAATGAGTTAAATTTGCCAGTGAAAACTGTATTGCCGGCCGCGGTGGTCTCGCGGTTCTAGGCGCGCAGTCCGGAACCGCGAGACTGCTACGGTCGCAGGTTCGAATCCTGCCTCGGGCATGGATGTGTGTGATGTCCTTAGGTTAGTTAGGTTTAAGTAGTTCTAAGTTCTAGGGGACTGATGACCACAGCTGTTGAGTCCCATAGTGCTCAGAGCCATTTGAACCATTTTTGAAAACTGTATTGGCATTTAGATAAGTTACCTCTTTCAAGTTTTTAAGTAATACTAGTTCTGGCTGTGGTTCTTATTTTATAGAAGCAGCCTTCAGTGGCTCCTACTACCAGTTTTTGTAGAGTTAACTTAAGTCGTTCCACAGTCCTTCAGGTGGACCTTGTGGAAACAAGATATTTGTTAATGCTTAACTGAATGAATGACCAGTTAAGTTAGTAGTTGTGGACTCCACTCAACTCTACTTCGCGGTTTCGTAGTTTACCTACTATATATTGCATGCCGCCAAGTCCAGTAACACAACTCAAAAAATCCAATATTTGAGAAAGTCGAATTACACAATATAAAACTTATATTGAAATTATATAAGATTTCTTCAAGTTTAAAGTAAGCGTCGTTGGCAGTAAATTCCATTATATTTTTCGAGTATGTTGGGCACTCCACAAGTATTTTGAAACAAACTAAAAAAGTGGCGTTTTCCGACCTGGGTCACTTTTTTGTGGGTGTGCTATGTGTATACGGTTCAGAAGGGAAAGTGCTGAAAACCAGAGCCGTAATTTTTTTATTTAAAAAACAAAGTAGTAAAAAAACTTTTAAAGACAAATGATATTTACTTTATAATACTATGCACCATTTATATTTTACTCTTAAAAAAATTAAAATGTTATGAAAAAAATATTTTCAAATACGTGTGAGAGTTTGGAACATAATTGCCAAAATTTGAGCCTCCAAAAAATAATCATAGTCGTACCAAATAAAATGTGAAACTGCCATCAAATAAGAGAGAACATAATCTAGTTTCAGATTAAGTGTAGTGTAGCACCAATCAGAAGATATAGAATTTCTGTCTCCTTTGCTGAAAGCAAGAGCCCTGCAGTAGTACATTCCTACAGACTTTCTTTCTGAATGTTTGGTTTTTGTGCCAACCCAATTTTTCCCAGCAGTGTAACCTCTAAAAGGGTGTAAGTATTAATTCTCTGACAACTATACAACAATGCTTTGCAACTCATTATGAGTAAGCTCAATGAAAGAAACTTCCATAGCAATACTAAATCATCTCATCAAATTTTTACCCAAAATTGTAAGTCTACCTGTTTTTTTGCTTCCTCAGGTGGACCGTTTTTTCATATTGGACAACTTCATAAGTGTTATTTTTGGAACAGGAAATTGTTTACTGAACATTTTCCAACCATCTTTTTGTGTACTGCATCAGTAGCTTGTCATTTTAGAAGGACCACTTTCTTTGATCTTCCTTCCCCATTATCATCTTCGAATCTGCAATAGAATTCAGAGAGAATAAGTGTGTGTGTACTAATACAGGGAGACTTTAAACATGAAAAGGTACCGCATCTGCTTCAGGCAAGTGAAAGTAGTCCAGTTTACACAACTACAACCTACGTTATGTTAGCCAAGTAAATTAACCAAACATCGAAAAGAATTGAACATAAACATTAAACTTGAATCTTAGTATGTAAGAACACAAAAATAAGTTGAAGGGTTTGTCTGCCAATATCTTGGGAAAATAATGAAAAATGTAACGCAGTGCAAAAGCTTTTCAGAGTAATTACATGTATTAATTGCCAGTAGGAATTAATTTACATATATGAGGCAAGAAGAAAATTTGTGCTGGACCGGGATTCGAACTCGGGTCTCCAGCATACTAGGCAGATGCGTTGACAACTATGCCGGCCTCTACAACTAATGAGCTAGGACACTGCATCAGTGTGTGGTATAAGTTGAGAATTTGTGCCTAACAAGAAGTGATCCAGGGTAGTCTATGTGGGTGTAATGGCAACTGTGTCCAGGTCGCATAGTGGTCAGCACATCTGCCTAGTAAGCTGGAGGCCTTGGTTCGAATCTGTCTGGCACAAGTTTTCAACTTGCTCCATTGATATAAATCATTGTCCATTGACAGCTAACATCTTTAATTCCTTTGTGCCTTGATTCATAGTGGCTGCAGGTTCAAAATGTCTTTGTTCACAGAATTGCGCTCTGATTACTTTAATCACTCCTGGTGCAGCGCGCCACGCCATGCTACGCATATTTCAAAAACTCTACACAATCATTGTCTTCAAACACGTACTATTCCTTTTCCATTTTTGTAGGGAAGGGGAACAGTAGATAGAATGAAGAGGGGTATCGAGGAATACCTGCATTGAATTACAGGCAGGGATGAACAAGGGAAATTGTACATGTTAGTACAAAGCAATTTTTTTTCTTAATTGTTATTTTTAAACCCGTACAAACAGGCAGGCTGTCAGCAGCATGTTACACCACTCTTCAGCCATAGAATAGACAAATAAACAACAGAAAAAATACACATTAGTTACATAACGGGGTAATAAAGCAGTAGACACATAAAGACAAACACGGAGCCCTTCACACTCGACGATAAACCACACTACAAACTGTTGACACGACGCACAAACACTGAAGATGTCGATGGCACAGGTGAACAATGGAGTGCGACAGTGAACACTAAACACAATGGCACACACGAGACACTGACGGCGATGATCTCCGGTGCGGGAATGTCCACGTAGTGTGTGCGAGTCTGGGGACCTGCCAAGAGGGGAAGAAGGGTGAAGGGGGGGAGAGGGGAGAACAAAGATGCCAATGGCTGAGGAGATGGGAGGAGGAGTAGATGGACAGGGGAGGGGAAGCCTGGGGGAGGACTGTGGAGAAATGGAGGAGGGAGGGAAGAGGGAGAGAAGGGAGGGAGGTTGCCCAAAGGAGCAAACACAGGAAGAGGGAGGGAGGATCTGAGTTGCTAGGAGGGGTAGATGGAGGGGAGGAGGGCATCATCAGGGAGAGGGAGCTGGCGGAAGCCACCTTGGGAGAGGGTAAGGAGGGTGGAGAGATGGAGACTGGGTGGGACGTGGGAATACAGGCGCGGCAGCGGACGGGGGAGACAAGTGAGTGAGGAGGTTTGTGTTTTTGGGAGGTGTACAGGATCCGTATCCGTTCAAGGAAAAGGAGGAGGTGGAGGAACGGAATGAGGTCATGCAGGATCCGCGTGGGGGAAGTGAGACGGAAGCGATAGGTGAGGTGGTGAGCATGGCGTTCAAGGATCTGAAGGGATTTCTAAAAGGTAGGGCGGGCGGAGATCCAGGCAGAATAGGCGTAACAGAGGATAGGGCGGATGAGGGATTTATGGGTGTGGAGTATGGTGGTGGGGTCCAGACCCCACGTACAGCCGGGAAGGAGCTTGAGGAGACAGAGTCTGGAGCGTGCCTTGGCTTGGATTGTCCGGAGATGGGGGGTCCAGGAGAGGTGATGGTCGAGGGTGACGCCAAGGTACTTAAGGGTGGGGATGAGGGCAATAGCACGGCCATAGATGGTGAAATAGAAATCAAGGAGGCGGAAGGAAGGGGTGGTTTTGCCTACAATGATCGCCTGGGTTTTGGAGGGATTGACCTTGAGCAATCACTGGTTGCACCAAGTGGTGAACTGATCAAGATGGGATTGGAGGTGTTGGGAGCGCTGCAGGGTGGGGACAATGGCAAGGAAGGCGGTGTCATCAGCATACTGGAGAAGGTGGATGGGGGGTTGAGGCGGTGGCATGTCCGCCGTATACAAGAGGTACAGAAGAGGGGAGAGGACGGAACTGTGGGGCACACCGGCGGAGGGGAAAAAGGTGTAGGAATCCGTGTTGTGGATGGTGACGTAGGAAGGACGTTGGTAAGAAAGGAGCTGATCAGACAGACGTAGTTAATAGGAAGGGCGAAGGTTTGGAGTTTGAAGAGGAGACCGGAATGCCACACATGGTCATAGGCTCATTCAAAGTCAAGGGAGAGGAAGATAGCAGAACGATGGGAATTAAGCTGTTCAGAGAGGAGATGAGTGAGGTGAAGGAGAAGGTCATCAGAAGAGAAGGACGGCCGAAAGCCACACTGGGTAACGGGAAGGAGGCGGTGCTGGCGGAGATGTTGGTGGATGCGTCGGGTGAGGATGGATTCCAGGACCTTGCTGAAGACCGAGGTAAGGCTGATGGGACAGTACGAGGAGACGGCGGACGGTGGTTTGCCGGGTTTAAGGAACATTAGGATATGGGAGGTTTTCCACAGGTCGGGGTAGTAGCCGATGGACAGGACTACATGTTAGAGCCTGGCCAGGGTGGAGAGGAACGAGACAGGAGCTTCACGAAGGTGGCGGTAAGTGACCCGATCGTGACCAGGAGCGGTGTTGCGTTTTGTGCGGAGTAGCAATTTTTTTTTTCTTTTTTCTTTATTGTGATTTCATTCCCCTGCCCCATATGTGCAGGGGAGGGCAGTCAGCGGCACAATCCGCCGCTCTTCAGCCGAGTAACACGACAACTAAAACAAGAATAAAATGATACATACATAAGGAGATAAAAAAGAGGAACATAAAACAGAGTAAGGGGAGAAAATGCAGGTAAAAATACACGGACATGGAGACGTTCATGGGGGACAGTTAAAAAAGTCACCAGAAACTTAAAAAACACAGATGGCGATTCTTAAAACACAGAGAAGACACTGAATGCGCATGCACAGGTTAAAGGTCGGCCACAGTATTAAAAACACTTCTGAACAACACACTTAAAACCCACTTGGAGCACACATGTCGAAGAATAAAACTGCCAGGTGGGACCAGCCGAGGGAAAGGTCAGAGAGGATGGAAAAGGAGGGGAGAGCATGGGGCAGCTGGGGAAGCGGTGAGATGAAGAGAGGAGGGGCATCAGTGGGTTCACAAAGAGGCAGGAGACACGTGGGGTGGGAGAGGAAGTGGGAAGACAGGGCAGGAGGGAGCGCAGAGACACTGAAAGGAGCCACAAGAGATGGAGGGGGAGTAGGAGGGGGAAGCCGCTCAGGAGGAGGGAGGGGGAGGAGGAGGAGAGGGAGCCCTGAGGAGGAGGCGGGAAGATGGGGTTAGAGTTGGTAGGAAGGAGATGTCAGGGCAAAGCTCATCATCCGGGAGGGGTAGATGGTGGAAGTTGTGTTGGGAAAGGAGATGGAGGGTGTGGAGATGGAGAGAGGGTGGGACACAACGGTAAAGGCGCGGCAACTGGTTAGGGGTGGAGAGGAAGGGAGACACCAGGGGGTGAGGGGGATCAAGGCGGCGGACAATATCTAGTGTGCGGATGTGTTCGAGGAAAAGGAGAAGGTGGGGGAAGGGGATGATGTCGTAGGGGATGCGTGTGGGGGACGGACGGTGGATGCGGAAGGCAAGGTGGAGCGCATGGCATTCGAGGATTTGGAGGGCTTTATAGGACCGGGGATGGGCGGAAATCCAAGCTACGCTGGCATAACAGGATGGGGTGGATCAAGGATTTGTAGGTGTGAAGGATGGTGGAAAGATGTAGACCCCCACGTCCGGCCAGACAGGAGTTTCAGGAGGCGGAGGTGGTTGTGAGCTTTGTTTTGGATGGTAAGGAGATGGGGAGTCCAGGTGAAGTGGCGGTCGAGTGTGAGGCCAAGGTATTTGAGGGTAGGAGTGAGGTGGATAGGATGGCCATAAATGGTGAGGTAGAAATGATGGAGGTGGAAGGAACAGGTGGTGTGGTCTATGATAATCGCCTGGGTCTTGAAGGGATTAACACAGAGGAACCACTGGTTGCACCAAGTAGTGAATTGGTCAAGGTGGGTTTGGAGGGTTGGGACCGTTGAAGGGTAGGATAAAGAGTTAGGAATAGGAAGGCGGTGTCATCAGTGAACTGGAGAAGATGAACAGGAGGGGGAGGTTTGGGCATATCAGCAGCGTACAGGAGATAAAGGAGAGGGGAGAGGACAGAACCTTTGGGAATGCTGGCAGAGGGATAGAAAGAATGGGAGTTGGAATTGTGGATAGTCACATAGGAGGGACGATGGGAGAGGAAGGAAGCAACGAGACGGACGAAGTTGATGCGGGGAGCATAGGTCTGGAGTTTGAAGAGGAGCCTGGGATGCCAGACATGGTCATACGCGTTCTGGAGATCAAGGAGGGAAAGAAGATTGGTGAGATTAAGGAGCCGGTCGTCAGCGGAGAAGGAAGGCCGGAAGCCACATTGGGTACGAGGAAGGAGGCGGTGCTGGGTAAGGTGGCGGGGAATACATCGAGAGAGGATGGCCTCGAAGACCTTACTGAACATGGAGGTGAAGCAGATTGGACGATAGGAAGAGGTATCAGAGTGGGGTTTGTTAGGTTTAGGGAACCGCAGGACACGGGAAGTCTTCCACAGGATGAGGTAAAATCCAGAGGAGAGGAGTACATTGTACAGGGTACCAAGGACAGACAGGAAGGATGGAGGGGATTCCTTGAGGTGATGGTAGGTGATGCCATCATGACCAGGGGCGGTGTTGCGTGTGGAGTGGAGGACGAGTGTGATGTCTTGTGTGGTTGTGTGGTGATGGGAGTGTTGATGTCGGAGGCAGTAACCGATCCAAGTACTGGAGGCTAGGGGCGAGCGGGGGGACAGAGGTGTCAGTGCAGTCAAGGACAGTGGGGAAGAGGGAGTAATCAAAATGGGGATCGTCAGGAATGGAGAAGACCTCGGATAGGTGGGAAGTAAAATGGTTAGTGCTACTGAGGTTGTCAGGAAAGGGTCGATCGTCATGGAGGATGGGGTAATGTGGGGTGGGATGGCTACCAGTAAGGCAGTGGAAGGCTGACCAGTACTTGGAGGAGTTGACAGGGAGGGTGGAGTTGAGGCGTGTGCATGACTGGCGCCAGCCCCGGCGTTTCTTTGCTGTAAGGAGGTTCCGGATATGTCGCTGTAATTGCCAGTGGCGGGTGAGAGTATCCCGGTCACGAGTGTGGAGGAAGTGCGGGATGCACGCAGAAGAAGGACGGCCTGTGGAGGAAGCTTAGGACGGAGAGGGTGGATGAGTTTGGTAGGGACATGAGCCTCCAGAGCGTCAGTGACGGTTTTCTGAAGGAAGGTAGAGGCATGGGTGATGTCATCAGTGTAGTGAAAGGTGAGGGGGTGGCTTTTGACCTGTAAGGCAATGGATTACCAGTAGGCATCTCAGATGGCACGGTGGTAGTCATGGACAGACGTTGGAGGGCAGCTGGGCCGGTGGCTGCAGTGGCGGGACAGGTAGAGGAGATGGTGAGAAGGACAGGGAGATGGTAACTACCGACGGGATCAAGGACATCAATGGCGATGCGACCAAGGAGGTTGGGGGAAGCGAGGATAATATCGGGGGTGGAGTTACTTTCAGGACGGGTGTGCTGTGGGAGAGGAACAAGGTCACCATGGGGGGTGGCAAGGAACTGATGCCACTGCTGAAGGGTGGCAGGGTCACGGCTGTGGATGGTGAGGCCAGTGGCGATCACATAGGTGGAGAAGGTACGGTCAACATGGGAAGTGAAGTAAAAGAGGAGAGGAGCTGCGGGGCGGATGTAGATAGTGGCACAGGTGACGGTGAAGGAGGGAAAAAATAGGCAGAGGAGAAGCTGTTTGGTTTGGTCATTGAGGAGGGGTTGTGGCTGGACAGGGAGATGCCTGAGGTGGCCTATAGCGACCCTGCCTCGGGCTAGGGGAAGGGGATTGTCAGTGCGGTGAAGGAGATAAGGGGAGGTGCGGACAAAATGGTAGGGTTGGAGGAAGGTTTCATTAAGGATGATGGAGTCTACCTGGTGCTGGGAGAGGGTATGCATGAAGAGGTATTTGTTTGCAGGGAGGGAGTGAATGTTGAGGTAGAGGAGACGATACTGTTGACGCGCCAGGAGGTTGGAGGTGGGAAGGATGTGGGAAGGGGAGAGAGGGGCTTAAATGAGGGTGTCTAGGCAGGTGAAGGTAAAGTGGGCCTGGTTGTGGCAGTATGTGGCGTAGGTGTTTAAGTGGAAAACAGAGTGGGTGGCAAGGGAAATCTGCTGGAGTGTGTGGGGGGCGCTGGAAGGGGTGGATGTTCTGCAGGACGATGCTGAGGAACCGGATGATGTCTTCTGCTGTAGGGGGAGGGTGGAAGGAATTGTTAGGGTGGATGGGTGGGTCAATGGGGCGAACAGGGACAGTGAGTTCCAGGTTGGTGGGAGGGGGCTTGGCTTTGCATTTGGAGGAATGGGTGGGTGAGGTTCATTGCAGGTGTTGCAGGATGGGGGGGAGGCGAGGTTGGGACACTGTGTAAGGAAGTGGGAGGCTTTACAATGGGAAAGGTGGGTGGGTTCTTGCAGTTTTGGGTGAGGTGGTCGTACAGAAGACAGCACTGGCAGTAGTAGGATTGAGGAGGAGAACGGGATGGGTCAACAGGGTGGCAGCGGTTGCAAATCAGGGCTCCCTGCGTGAGGAGGTGGTCGATGGAGGAGGCGGACTCTGTAAATATACACAGGAGGAAAGTAGGGCCAGAGGAGTTGTAAATACAGCAGGCGGAGTGGACTTCCAGGGCAGGGTGGGCATTCACTTCCACCAACACCTCAGCCTCCGTGACCACAGGGCTGAGTTTTGTGATGACGGCGGTGAGGGTCGGCGGACGACGAGGCGGTTGGGGCTGACGAGGAGAGGAGGGTGTAAGGAATGGGGTGAGGGACACGTGGGGCCCTAAGGTGATGCGGGGAAGGCGCCGGAGGAGATCAGTACGAATGGATGGAGAGGGAGACTTGATGAGAACAGAATATCTGCGAGGCATAAGTTGGGTGATGGGTGCACTAGGGATGTACTTCCGGATTTCAAGGGTGAGGGTGCGGGCATCCAGGAATTTCGGATCAGGGTTGGCTAGGACGAAGGTATACAGGGAGGGGGCTGGAGAAGAGGGAGGTGGGGTGGTATCCATAGTGGGGTCAGCGGGAAGTGGAGCGGGCAGCGGCTTTTTAGATGAGGGAGTAGAGGAGAGGTCGCCACTGGGCCGTTTGGAAGATTTTTTGGCCGGTGTTGCCTGGGAGGAGGGATGAGGGACTGGATGGATGGGGAGGTGGTGGGATGCAAGGCCCTCCTGTGAGGCAGTAGCACTGGATGAGAGGGTAGGGCGCTCTGTGGCGGCGACTGTGGCGCGGCGGGCAGTGACTCGGGCAGGGGAACTGGGGGTAGTTGCAGGGGGGAGAGGGGGAAAGTCGACTCGGCGGGCGACGGGAGCGGGGGAGCGGGAGGGGGGGTGGGAGCGGGGGCAGAGGCAGGAGCGGGAGAAGCAGCAGGGGCAGTAGCAGGGGTAGGAGCAGGAGTGACGTACAGGTGGGGATACAGTGATGGAGAGGAGGTAGATGGGGAGGAGACTGTGAGTAGGGGAGGTGGATGAGACGGGTTAATCCCAGAGGAAGCACTCCATGACGTTACAGTGGGGGCAGGTGTAGATGATGGTGGTAGTTGGGGCGTCCATGACTGCAGACGGCAGCGAGCACTGAGAGGCGGCGGCGGCAGCGGCGGTGGCGGCGGCGGCGGCAGAAACGGCGAGCACCGAGAGGCGGCGGCGGCGGCGGCAGAAACGGCGAGCACCGAGAGAGGGCTACCAGACGGCGGCGGCGGGCAGCAGTGACGGCGTGCAGACGGGCGAGCACGGTTGGGGCTCTTCCACGTCGAAGATACACCCTGAGAGTAGCCCAGGCAGTGCGAGTCCTCGATGAGGAAGTGAGGGAATCCAACCCTCGAATCAGTAGCAATTTTTTTTTTTTTCCTTTATTGTAATTTTCAGCACCTCATACAAGGCGGGCTGGCAGCAGCTTAATACGCCGCTCTTCAGCCGTATGGGGTACAATAATATGAGATAGGTGACACAGAAAATACAAAAAATGGCGGGCAAAGAAAGTAGTTACAAAAAAAACAAAAGAAACAAGAAGCCGTTCACGTTGGACGAAAAAACACTAACACTTGTTGACACGGCGCACAAAACACGGAGAGCTGCGACGGCACATGTGAACAGTGGAGTTGTAACTGCACGAAACACAAAACGAAGCACACACTCGACACTGACGGCGATGATCTCCGGCGCGCGAATGTTCACCATGCGTGTGCGAGTCCGGGGACCCGCCAAGAGAGGAGGAGGAGGAAGGGGAGTGGGAGAGGGAGAGGAGAGAGCGGAGATGCCACGGGCAGGGGAGAAAGGGGGGAGGGAGGAAGGGGGAGGGGAAGCCCGGGGGGGAAGATTGGTGGAGGGAGGGGACGGGGGAAAAGGAAAGAGAAGGGGAGGGGAGGGAAGAGAAGGGCGGGAGGGAGGGTGCCTAAAGGAAAAGACACCGGAAGTGGGTGGTGGGGCAGGGTCAAAGTTGATAGGAGGGGTAGATGGAGGGGAGGAGGACATCATCAGGGAGGGGGAGCTGGCGGAAGCCACCTTGGGAGAGAATAAGGAGGGTGGAGAGATGGAGACCGGGCAGGACGTGGGCATACAGGCGCGGCAGTGGGCGGGGGTGGGAGAGGATTGGGGAGACGAGCGGGTGAGGAGGATCGAGTTTACGGGAGGTGTACAGGATTAGCAATTTTGGGCCGTCCTCTTCTATATCGCAATCTTGTTTACACAGTACACGTGAGCGCATTCTTACCAATTGGCACTTTTAGCAGACTTGAGCTCACTACACATTTTGCCATACGATAAACATATTGTTTCTCTCTGTTCCAGCTACTGCTGCTTTCAGGAAGCCATCTTTTCTTTTGAAATCTACAAGTTTTCGTTGCACTCGCTTACAATCGCAACGTAATACGTCTTTGCGCGCACGGATGGCTCTGCTGCTTCGCATATCTGCAGTGGCGTAGCTCGCTCTAAGCATTAGGCGTTGCTTGTCATCGCACAACAGGTCTCAAGGTACGTTTACACGGGCCATATTTTTGGAAATGTGCAGCCGCAATAGCGCTGTCATCAATGTTGCTGCAATAAACGCTATTACTGCGGGATGACTGGGCAATATTTCAGATCGAACAGGCTACTGCAAGTAGTTGCTGAGGTGTTGCTGGTTTTGTCCACAGGACGAGGAGACTGTTTAAGGGGACCACACCCTGGCTATCTAACCCATGTTAATTTAGGCAAGTATTTGACCCATTTCTGAAAAAAATTATTTGATGCAGAACCTTAATATTTTTACTGTATGTTACATGAAGCATGTTACATGTTACCGGTGGGGGCCGTATTACGCTCTTCAGTTGTAGGCAACTGCTGTCCACCAGTGTAGCAGTGCATTGTCTGTGTTTACTAATGGAGCGATACACGTGGAGTGAGTACACTGATATGGTTGGTGCGCACTACGTAGCGCACCACAACGGACGAGCTGCACAGCGGGTTTATCAACAACAATATCTTAATCGCCGTTCCCCGCATCATACGACCTTTGCTGCTGTGTACCAACGTCTGCGTGAGACTGGGTCATTTAACAGATTACCTGGAAAGGGACGCCGTCGCACGGTAAGAACGCTGCAATTTAAGGAAGCTGTCTTGCAGTATGTGGAGCGGGATCCTTCAATCAGCACTCTTGGAATTGCACATAAAATGGGGACGAATCAGACGAGTGTAAGAACAGACCTTGGACAGCAATTGTTACGTCCATTTCACTTACACCGTGTCCACAACCTGGAACCAGTTGATTATCCACCCAGAGCACAGTTTTCGCAGTGGTACCTGGAACAGTGTGAAATGCATCCTACATTTCCATCCTCTATGTTGTTTGCCGATGAAGCAACGTTCGGGCGTGATGGAGTCTTCAACATGCACAGTCCGCATGTTTGGAGTGAGGATAACCCGCATGCCACAGTTACTAGCGCTCATCAAGTGCGGTTCTTCGTTAATGTGTGGATCAGTGTTGTTGGGGACTGTCTAATTTGGTCGTATTACCTAGGCCATTAAATGGCAGGCGCTATTACAATTTTGTCGCCAGAGCATTGCCAGAATTGCTGGAAGACGTCCCGCTCCCTACAAGACAACGCATGTGGTTCCAACATGACGGGGCGCCGGAACATTTCAGTCGTCGTGTCCGTCGATTCCTGGACCGACGGTTCCCAGAAACGTGGATTGGCAGAGGTGGTCCTGTACCATGGCCTGCTCGATCCCCAGATATGTCACCTCTGGACTTTTTTGTGTGGGGAGAGATGCGCAACCCTGTTTACGCAACTCCTGTCGCATCAGAAGAGGAACAATTCAGGATACTCCTGGGGTGTTTGCCCATGTCAGACAGAACATGATCCGACGGTGTAACCTTTGTTTACGTGTCAATGGAGGCATTTTTGAAAATTACTGCAACTGAAACTGGGTTGTGTTAATGTGTTGTCCCTTCGTCATAAAAAAATGGAAAAGTGTTTGTTGGTTTAATTAATATGCCACCAGAGAAATCTTCCTCTACCGGTTTAAACACTCCTCATAGGAATAAATTACATTAGGGAAAAATATTTGTTTTGATGCCCCTACAACCTCCCAGAGTTTGTCAGTTTAAATACTTTTCACCCTGTATTAATGTGGTTTTTCCTTTGTTGATACGCACCTCATAATCTCCTTTCAAGACACTACCCTATCTGTTCAACTTTTCAAGCATAACGGCATCCACCCAGAGCAGAGCTGCTGCCTGGCTGCAGAACACGTCCCAGACGTCGAGTGCACTCGAGAGAGCTCCACTTCTTCCGAGCGGCTGACGTAGTGACCGAGATTGTCACTAACGGTCAGCTGCTACGTTTACGCCAGCTGCGAGAGGCACTGGATTTTGTTCTGTTCTCTGTGTACTGCATGAGATTTCATCAATGTTTTATACAATCATTTCTTGGCAGCTATAAACAGTTCATATCAAACTCTTCTCCAGCACTAATTAGCCTAACATCTTTTCCATTACCTATTCTATGTTTATTTGGTTAATAAATGTTCATTCAATCCTCGTACACTGTCCGTATCTCGTACAACTGGTCGAGTCTCTCGATACGTGCAGTAGTAGTTGTTCAGATGGCCGACTCCTAGTTGTGCCGACACGGGTTTTATTGACGAGTGCCTGTTGGCGTGAGTTATGAGCAACTTCCAGCAAAGAGCGGCTTTTCGCGGATGATGCTGTAGTATACAGAGAAGTTGCAGCATTAGAAAATTGCAGTGAAATGCAGGAAGATCTGCAGCGGATAGGCACTTGGTGCAGGGATTGGCAACTGACCCTTAGCATAGAAAAATGTAATGTATTGCGAATACATAGAAAGAAGGATCCTTTATTGTATGATTATACGATAGCGGAACAAACACTGGTAGCAGTTACTTCTGTAAAATATCTGGGAGTATGCGTGCGGTACGATTTGAAGTGGAATGATCATATAAATTTAATTGCTGGTAAGGCGGGTGCCAGGTTGAGATTCATTGGGAGAGTCCTTAGAAAATGTAGTCCATCAACAAAGGAGGTGGCTTACAAAACACTCCTTCGGCATATACTTGAGTATTGCTCATCAGTGTGGGATCCATACCAGGTCGGGTTGACAGAGGAGATAGAGAAGATCCAAACAAGAGCGGCGCGTTTCGTCACCGGATTATTTGGTAAGCGTGATAGCGCTACGGAGATGTTTAGCAAACTCAAGTGGCAGACTCTGCAAGAGAGGCGCTCTGCATCGCGGTGTAGCTTGCTGTCCAGGTTTCGAGAGGGTGCGTTTCTGGATGAGGTATCGAATATATTGCTTCCCCCTACTTATACCTCCCGAGGAGATCACGAATGTAACATTAGAGAGATTCGAGCGCGCACGGAGGCTTTCCGGCAGTCGTTCTTCCCGCGAACCATACGCGACTGGAACAGGAAAGGGAGGTAACGACAGTGGCACGTAAAGTGCCCTCCGTCACACACCATTGGATGGCTTGCGGAGTATAAATATAGATGTAGATGCAGAATAGTTTAAAACTGTATTGAAGAGAATGGTCGTCATTCGTATAACATTTTTTGTAAGTGATCATATACATAATAGAATTATCAACTTTTGATACAGAATAAACAATTTTTTTGTTTAAAATTCAGCATACTATTGCTCATTTGAAAATGATCCATTTTTGGCTAGCAAAGTAACTGACACCACCAGAAGTAAAGAGAATATAAAACACAGAGTAGTAAGAGCAAGAAAAACTTTTCCAAGGAAAGAGAAATATATCAATATGTAGAATACGGCCAAGGTTTGACTACAGTGCTGCAGTGCACAAAAGTTACCCAGTCATGAAGAGCAATGCTAAGGATACACTAAATTGGAGGGCTGTGTAAAGCCAGTCTTCAGGCCATTGATTACAACAGTAACTAAAGTAAGGAGGCGTAATTACAGTTGTCATGGGAAGTCTGAACTGATAATGGAGGCTGGAAAGAGTTCGTATTTGTTATCTGAATCGTAGTGATTTTGGAAGCCCGAAGAAACACTGACTTCAGTTCAACACGATAAGAAGGGCAAGATTACTCGAGATGGAGCAAGGCGTGATTCACAGCCAATTAAAAAAATAAAATAAAAACTGAACAATGTAGGAAAAGATAGATTGCTACACACACACACACACACACACACCTGCCAATGCTGCAGTTGTGTGTGCGTGAGGTGTGCTTGCTTGTGTTTGTGTGTGAATGTTTCTCTATACTGACGAAGGCTGTGGCCGAAAGCTACATGTGAGTGTCTTTCAATGATGCCTGTGTGCAAGTTGATGGTCTTTTCTACTGTAAATAGCAATCTACACTACTGGCCATTAAAATTGCTACACCAAGAAGAAATACAGATGATAAACTGGTATTCATTGGACAAATATATTATACTAGAACTGACATGTGATTACATTTTCACGCAATTTGGGTGCATAGATCCTGAGAAATCAGTACCCAGAACAACCACCTCTGGCCGTAATAACGGCCTTGATACGCCTGGGCACTGAGTCAAACAGAGTTTGGATGGCGTGTACAGGTACAGCTGCCCATGCAGCTTCAACACGATACCACGGTCCATCAAGAGTAGTGACTGGTGTATTGTGACGAGCCAGTTCCTCGGCCACCATTGACCAGGCGTTTTCAGTTGGTAAGAGATCTGGAGAATGTGCTGGCCAGGGCAGCAGTCAAACATTTTCTGTATCCAGAAAGGCCTGTACAGGACCTGCAACGTGCGGTCGTGCATTATATTGCTGAAATGTAGTTTCACAGGGATCGAATGAAGGGTAGAGCCACGGGTCGTAACACATCTGAAATGTAACGTCCACTGTTCAAAGTGCTTTCAACACGAACAAGAGGTGACCGAGACGTGTAACCAATGGCACCCCATAGCACACACCGGGTGATACGCCAGTATGCCGATGACGAATACACGCTTCCAACGTGCGTTCACCGCGATGTCGCCAAACACGGATGCGACCATCATGATGCTGTAAACAGAACCTGGATTTATCCGAAAAAATGACGTTTTGCCATTCTAGAACCCAGGTTCCTCGTCGAGTACACCATCGCAGGAGCTCCTGTCTGTGATGCAGCGTCAAGGGTAACCGCAGCCATGGTCTCCGAGCTGATAGTCCATGCTGCTGCAAACGTCGTCGAATTGTTCGTGCAGATGGTTGTCGACTTGCAAACGTCCCCATCTGTTGACTAAGGGATCGAGACGTGGCTGCACGATCCGTTACAGCCAAGCGGATAAGATGCCTGTCATCTCGACTGCTAGTGATACGAGGCCGTTGGGATCCGGCACAACATTCCGTATTACCCTCCTGAACCCACCGATTCCATATTCTGCTGGATCTCGACCAACGCGAGCAGCAATGTCGCGATACGATAAACCGCAATCGGGATAGGCTACAATCCGACCTTTATCAAAGTCGGAAACGTGATGGAGTGCATTTCTCCTCCTTACACGAGGCATCACAACAACGTTTCGACCAGGCAACGCCGGTCAACTGCTGTTTGTGTATGAGAAATCGGTTGGAAACTTTCGTCATGTCACGGTGTAGGTGTCGCCACCGGCGCCAACCTTGTGTGAATGCTCTGAAAAGCTAATCATTTGCATATCACAGCATCTTCTTCCTGTCGGTTAAATTTCGCGTCTGTAGCACGTCATCTTTGTGCTGAAGCAATTTTTTGGCCTGTAGCGTATCTTTTCCAGTGTTGTTGATATTCCTACCTGGAGTTTCCATTGTTTGAAAATAAAAACTGACACACACTTGCAGGAATCTGAGTGTACCCAAAACACACGCCTGTACATCAGTGACATCAGTTTTTGGGATTAAATTCAATTATGTTTCTTTGAGTAGCATCAACTCACAAACTGATGCATAAGGAAAAAACAAATAATGTCTTTTAATTGAAAAAAATCACAAGTATCCTTTTAGTGTGACCAACATGCTATTTAGTGAATGTAGTCAAACACTACTACATGTGAAAAACTTTAATTTACAACTATGCAAACAAATATTTTCAACCACACAGTACTAAAAACATTGGGTGCCATCTGCAATATTGCAGAAACTAATTTCAATTTGTATCCGCTGATCTTCAAGTAATGCACAGTCACCCAAGTCGTCGATAATTAAATGCAATAATTTGATACAAAAATCAGACACTCGAGACATCTGGAATTACTAAAGTCTTCGCTGTTGTCGTACTGGCAGTTGTTTCCCCCTTCCCGTTTCCTTATTCAGGGCAGCCACGGACCTGTTTATGCCGATGACAGTAAGGAAATGGGAGCACGGCCGAGTTTTGTAGTCAGGACCTACGGAACATGATTGCAGCCTCCAGTAATGTGCCAGTCCTACAGTTAGCCAGCTCCAGGTGCTGACTGCGTACAGACGCTGGAACAGTCTCACTCGTAGTCACCCTCTTCGTGATCTCCACAAATGTCACCTGTGATGGGTGTCCCGAGGGTGCGCCCCGCCCTCAGGTTTGGCATCTGGGCAGTAATCCTGTCCAGTACGTCTTGGTCTCCGTCACAGCAGTCAATCTCCAGCTCTCTGTTTGCACAAGACAAGGACACGGTAATTATCAAGGGCTGTCACAGTCAGTTATTATTGTATATAATATCAGTTCAATCAGCTGAAGCTTCCATTCGTTAATGGATACAAGTCAGATTACTGCTTCTACCAGATAATCAAAAAGTCAGTATAAATTTGAAAACTTAATAAACCACGGAATAATGTAGATAAAGAGGTAAAAATTGACACACATGCTTGGAATGATATGGGGTTTTATTAGAACCAAAAACAAAAAAACAAAGTTCACAAAATGTCCGATAGATGGCCCTGGACAGCAAAACCTCAGTGACTGCGCATGACAATCGTGTATAAGAGGAGCTGTAATGAGACAGAGAATCGTGCGCCAGCAGTCGCAGCATGTTGACGTTACCTGAAAAGGCGCTTTTAGTGAAGCTGTATTATCAAAATGGGGAATGGGCTACTTCAGCGTTACGACCCTACCGCCATAGGAAGGCGATTCGAAAGGGTAAAGGTCCGTTGACAAATGCAGCTGTGGCGAGAATGATTTCGAAGTTCGAAGCCACGGGTTGTTTAGACGATAGACCCCGTAGTGGCCGACCGAGCACAAGGTGTAATGCTGCTGAGACAGTTCAGGAAGAAATAGAGACTGTAGCGGGTTCGTCTATGTACGGGGAAGTCAGCGCTCGTGCAGTCGCACGCCGCACGGGCATTCCATACACTACGGTTTCGTTGGCACTGAGGCGTACCCTCTGATCCTATCCGTACAAAATCCATCGGCATCATGAACTGTTACCTGGCGATTTAGTGAAGCGGAGGGCATTTGCAGTGTGGGCGTTTCAAAAGATGGCGGAAGATGACGATTGGTTGGGTAACGTGTTGTGGACGACGAATCTCATTTCACGCTCTGAGGGTCTGTCAACGCCCGCAACTGCAGAATTTGGGCTACTGAAAATCCTAGAATTGTCGTCAAAACTCCATTGCAAGACGAGAAAGTCACGGTATGGGTTGGATTTACCACATCTACCGTTATCTGGCCGTTTTGCTTCGAGGAAATCCGTGATTCCGGTTTTGTAACTGCTACCGTGACGGGTGAGAGGTACGCCGATATGTTACAGAATCGCATCATTCCCAGGCTGGCTGATAAACACCTGCTGGAACGTACGATGTTTATGCAGGATGGCGCTCCACCCCATATTGCTAGACGGGTGAAAGATCTCTTGCGCGCGTCGTTTGGTGTCGATCGTGTGCTCAGCCGCCACTTTCGTCATGCTTGGCCTCCCAGGTCCGCAGACCTCAGTCCGTGAGATTATTGGCTTTAGGGTTACCTGAAGTCGCAAGTGTATCGTGATCGACCGACATCTCTAGGGATGCTGAAAGACAACATCCGACACCAATGCCTCACCGTAACTCCGGATATACTTTACAGTGCTGTTCACAACATTATTCCCCGACTACAGCTATTGTTGAGGAATGATGGTGGACATATTGAGCATTTCCTGTAAAGAACATCATCTTTGCTTTGTCTTACTTTGTTATGCTAATTATTGCTATTCTGATCAGATGAAGCGCCATCTGTCGGACATGTTTTGAACTTTTGTATTTTTTTGGTTCTAATAAAACCCCATGTCATTCCAAGCATGTGTGTCAATTTGTATCTCTCTATCTACATTATTCCGTGATTTAGTCAGTTTTTGATCACCCGGTACAAAAACTTTATTTCTGCTGTGGACAACACGAGGCAGGGAAACTACATATTACTGAGAAATACGTTGTGCTGTATCAAATAAGTGAGCTACCAAAACAGTAGCATTCATTACACTGTAAATAAAATACTGGAACTGTTAAAGCACATTTATGAAAAGTATACGAAAGAGCACCATACTTTTCTACACAATCCCCATCTCTTAAACCTAGCACCACTGAGCTCGAATCTGTGTCATGGGTGTCTAAGGGGGGGCAAAAATTGTCCTCACATTCTTTTCACATTTTGACATTTTTTGTTTGTTTGTTTTGTTTTGATTATTTAATGAACGAGTAATTTCTTTACTAGGTTGCAACACACTTTCCATAGTTATCAGGAACATTATAACCTATACAAATACAATACATAAAGTAATGAATATGAGAAATATTATTATATTTTTTTCATGAAACTAACATTTCATATACATCAGACTTATATTAAGAAATCATAAAAGAACGTACAATAGCAAACCACAAATAAGAAAACAGAAAATAAACTCAGAAATTACAGTTGATCTTTTCCTTCCTGCTCACTTTCACTTTCAATTTCACAACCTTTGCATATGATTGTTTTTGCAGAATGTGTGGAACACACATTCTTGGAACACCTGCAACAAACTACAGATACTTTTGTCATCTTGTCTTTTTCCTTTTTAGAGTTTTTACTCTTCAAACAGATGTGACATCTTCCTCTTGAATAAAATTCAACAGATTGCAGTACAGCTGGGCAGCATTTTCCCTAGATCACTTTCCACTGCAGAGACGATAGGCTTTTGCAAACCCATGATATTCTTTGCTCTCTCTTCCACAGCTTGCCTAACGAGCTGCTGACCTAATTCTAACAGATACAGCCTTCTTACATTACGCTTCTTCTTATTCCAGTTTGGGTTGTTTATCTTGAAAATTGTCCCAGCACTGAGACAGGCAATATCTATCAAGTTCAAAAGGAGAGATAATGGCCACCTTCTTGTCCCTCGTTTTACTTAATGATATGGCGTTATTTGATAAATTCTATCTATGCTCCCTTTGGTTTCATTGTAGTAGAGATTGATGCTTGTCTCTTTTATTTTCCTCTGTCGACTCATACACCTTGTTATCATTGTGTTGTGAGGAAAGAAGTAGGAGATTTGAACAGTTCTCGGGTATCTGACCGGGTAGCGTCGTAATTTCTCCACAATATTTCGGCAGACGTAGACGCTGCCATCTTCAGGTGGTTCCTGACGAATGCTGTGCTGTTCCTCTCGGCGCCCTATATATACTAGCCGTTACCCCCTCCACCGTTCCTCTCCTGGCTACTGGAGGTGGTGGGGGAAGCGGCGCCTGGGTCTGAACTGGGGTCTGCAGTCTTTCTGCTGCCGCCGTCGGGGGCGGTCCTCGATCTCTGGGACCGCATCTTTTTCTCCAGGCTGAGTGCAGGGTTCCAAGCCTGACTAAGTTGAAGGCCGCCGTATTTATTTGTTACATCGTCCTATAGTCTGATTTCGATGGCCTCTTTAGTAACGCAGTCCCAAAAGTAGGAGGACTGACAGAGTATTTTTGTTTTTTCATAGTCCACAGTATGGCCAGTCTTTATACAACGGTGAGCCACGGCTGATTTAGTGGCGTGGCGTAATTCGATATAGCGCTTGTGTTCGCGGCACCTCTCTCCTGCATTGCGGACTGTCTCCCCAATGTATGATTTTCCGCACTGACAGGGAATTTGATAAACACCTGGTTTTCGAAGGCATAGGTAATTTTTCACTGACGCCAGTAGAGTCAAGATTTCTGCAGGGGGTCGTAATAAACATTTCACATTGTGTTTCCCCAGGATTCTACCGATTTTTCTTGAGGTGTTCCCGACAAATGGAATGCACGCCAATGACTTGAGTTCTTCTGTTTCGTCTTTTTCTTCTCTTGGCGCGGTCTCTCTAAGTGCGTGCCTTATTTACTTCTGGTTGTACCCATTTTTCCGAAATGTTGCCTCGAGGTGCTGCAGTTCTGCTGGAAGGCTCTCTTGATCGCAGATCGATCATCATCATCATCAGTGTTCTGCCTAAAGGCAGGTTTTCATATGGTAGTTCTCCAGGCTGTCTGGTCTTCTGCCATCCTCTTCAGGTCTGCATAACTTCCTCTTCTCTTTATGTCGTATATCATCTAGTATCTCCTTCTTCCTCTCAGTCTTCTCCCACAAACCAATCCTTCCAAAGCATCTGCTAGCAAGGACTCACTTCTTAATGAATGTCCCAACCAGTTCTTTTTCCTTTCTCTTACAACGTTCAGCAGACATCTTCACTCTTTCATTACTCTTTCCATCCAGCTTCTTCTCTCCATTCTCCTCCACATCCACATCTCAAATACTTCTAACCTTTTTTCATCCTCTCGTCTCAGTGTCCATGTTTCTACCCCATATAGTGCCACACTCCAGACAAAACATTTGTAAAGCCTTTTCCTTAGTCCTTTATCTAATTTGCCACATAAGAGTCTCCTCTTTCTGTTGAATGCCTCCTTCACTATAGCAATTCGAGTTTTCGCCTCCTGGTGACATCTCAAGTCTTCGGTTATTGTGCTTCCAAGATATTTAAATGCACTTACTTGGCTAATGGTAGATCGTCCTATTTTAATATTGGACAGTCTGTGTCTTGTGCTGATGACAATACTCTTTGTTTTCGCTGTGCTTATTTGCATCCCATATTCCACACAAGCTTCATTCAGATCTTTGAGCATGTTATTCACTGTCCGCTCACTTTCTGCCACTATACCATGTCATCAGCAAATCTTATACATTCTATTCTCTTTCCACCAATACATATTCCTCTTCAAGGTATACATTAAACAACAGTGGGGAAAGGCAACAACCTTGTCTAACACCTCGTCCAATGCTGCTTCCTTCTGACATTTCATTTCGAATCTTTATCCTTACTTTCTGGTGTAAATATAGATTCTGTATCAGTCGTCTCTCTTTCCAATCTACTCCTTTCCTCTTCAGGATATCATCTTGTTCCACTGAACTCTATCAAAAGCCTTTTCTAAATCTATAAAAGTCACAAAGATTTCTCTACCCTTTTCCATATGCCCAGTGAACAAGTGTGCACAAAACGCCTTCACGATGGCAGTTGTGGTGGCAACTGAAGGCATTTAGGTACAAATCGGTGTGTGTAGGTTTTCTGTATACACTGTGTCCTAGGTTGCCGTCAGGTTTCCGTTTCACCAGGACGTCAGAAATGGTAGGGCACCATCGTCCAGGACGATCTAATTAATAATGACAGCGGCCTTCAACTTAGTCAGGCTTTGAACCCTGCGCTCAGCCTGGAGAGAAAGATGCGGTCCCAGAGATCGAGGACCGCCCCCAACGGCGGCAGCAGGAAGACTGCAGACCCCAGTTCCGTCCCAGGCGCCACTTCCCCCACCACCTCCAGTAGCCAGACACCAGGAGAGGAACGGTGGAGGGGGTAAGGGCTAGTATATATAGGGCGCCGAGAGGAGGAATCACCACTCCAGAACACAACAACTCTTATGGGTCGCTGAACATATAACACATGGCTTCAACACAAACAAAGCAACAGGGGCGTTGTTCCTGGACATCGAAAAGGCTTTCGATCGTCTATGGCACAACGGCCTCATTCGCAAACTCAGTGACGCGGGATTCCCTGATGGGCTGGTGCGTCTAATACACTCATACCTCACAGACAGGAGTTTCAACACTGACGTGCAGGGAAAACAATCAACACGACATGGTATACACACGGGGGTACCCCAGGGAAGCATCCTAGGGCCCCTACTGTTTAACCTCTACATAAACGATTTCCCAACCACACACAACATAACGATGGCAATCTACGCAGATGACACAGCTGTCCTCGCGCGAGATTGGAAACCATCAAACATTACGTCACACTTACAGACTGCACTCAGAGTGGCTGAGCCTTGGTTGGAGAAATGGCGTGTTAGAGTAAACGTCGACAACTGCGAAGCTGTTCTGTTCACTAGAAGACTGAAGCAACTGCGCAAACACCGATACTGCAAACCAATAACTCTACATGCACGCCCGATACGTTTCCATGAGAAAGTCAAATACCTCGTTGTCTGTCTGGACCAGAAATTACTCTGGGGGGACCACATACAACACATGACTAACCGAGCTAGCGCGAGGCTCAAACAGCTCTACCCTATGCACACTGAACAGAAGGGTGCCGAGGTCCATGTACATGACACTTACTCGACCCCCGATGACGTACGCAGCACCTGTTTGGGGATACGCTGCGCCTACACGCTTGCGCCGTCTGCAGCACATACAAAACAAAGTACTCAAAATCATAAGCAATGCTCCACGATACACACGCGTCGCGGACCTTCACTGGGAATGCCGACTTGAGACTCTCACTTAGGTAATCCACAAACTCACCACAAGACTATACAGAAACTCCAGACATTCGCAGAACCCGTTTATTCTGAATCTGGGGAACTATGACCACAACCATAGATGGAAACATAAAAGACCAAAAGACGTACTTTTAAGGACCTAACAACTATGGCCAAGCATACGCAAACACAACGGTACAGGTGATCCCCTGTTAATCAGACGCCGTTACTGGATATCCAGCTAGAACACACTGCCGAATAACTGACACCACGCAGGGAAGCCGTACTGCATGCAGACAAGCTCCACCCCCTCCTCCCCCCCGCCCCCACACACACACTCAGTGAGATGATCTATGGCCGATCTCCCACTACTATATAACGATCCTGATTGTCCCAGGAATGTAGCGGCTGCAGCAACTGGGATACATCTCCATCGCTTGTCACGGTAACAATGCATATACCCATATTAACAAATCTAACCTCACATGAACTATCACAGCTAGTAAGCCATTACTGCTCTTACTACCCATCCCACTGTCTCAGAGGTTTTTTTCCCACGGCTCGAGCCATGGCACTTTTTTCCCCTCTGCTCTTCAAATCGCTACCCTCACTCGCGTTTCGTCCACTATCACGTGATGGACCATGTTAATGCGTAGTCTTACCCAGATGCACGGGTAACATCACAGCCCAGCATCCTGTGATCCACTTACTAGATAACTAACATGTTGACGGAGGTGACAGTAGAACTTTTGGTGTGGTCACCACGTTGGTGCGGGCGTGGAGGGGCCCCATCTCTATAACAGCACAGCATTCGTCAGGAACCACCTGAAGATGGCAGCGTGTACGTCTGCCGAAATATTGTGGAGAAATTACGACGCTACCCGGTCGGACCCCCGAGAACTGTTCAAATTGGAAATACGCTGGGAAAACTACAGATCGCATATCAAGCAGGAGTTTCTTTGTAGGCTTCAGTTTGGGGATGTATGAAACCAAGGTAACTGGTGTGTTGCCTATTTCCGGATGTGTGGATAAGGACTTGGAGGAATGTACCTCTTCTTTAGCTGTTATGGTATGTATTTTTTGTTACTCTTCAGTGTTCCCACCAAATTTAACTTTTCATCATTGTAAAGCTCCTTGACTACGTCTGTGGATGTATAATAACGATCTGTTGTTATAATTGTTCCACTTCCTTCCAGCGGATTCACCAGGCGTCTAACAACTGCCTTTGCACTCCGTTCCTTGGCAGGCTGTTCATCCTTCCCTGCATAGACCTCCATTTTTAGAACACACCGGGTGTGTGCACCTGATAACATCCTAATCAATATGCCATAGTTCCCAGGCTCGTCTTTCATAAAGACCATAAAGGGATATCTTCCTCGAAATCGGGAGAGCATTTCATCGATCGTTAGATCTGCACTTGGTGCGCAGTATTTCACAAACATTTTATCAATTTTGTCGAAAACTTCACGAAGGGGGCAAAACGTATCCTGCTTCCGTCTTTCGGTTCTTGTTTCTTTATCATCAACTCTGATGAGGGACAGATCTCCACATCGAATACTACTCATTGTAGCTACGTATTCTTTCCCAGTACTTTCCCCCATAAGTCGTCAAGAGGCAGTGTAGTATCATTATTTGTGCCCACGAGTATCAAAATACCAATGAAGGTGTACATTTCTTCTATGGTTGTAAGTTTTAAGTTCTTATTACGAGATCCTTGGTTTATATAATCCCCGATAATCTTCATTATTTCGGGAGCTATAAACGTTTTGAAAGATTCTTACACCCTAGAGGTCACGTCTTCATGAGTCAAACCTTGACGAAAATTCACTACATTTTGTATTGACCTGCGTACTTGCCTTGGACGCAAATTAATATATTCCCAACCGCTTTTCGCTTAACAATGATGCTGGAAGCACCTACATGCTGTTTATCAGGGGATGAAGTCCATGAACGTCACTCATTTTCAATTGCTGTGTCACTATTGTGTGTCACAACTATATCATCTTTTTCTGGATCAATTTCATCAACTTCACTTGCTTCATTTATTATAGCTGACACCTCTTCATCTGTAAGAAACCTCTGATACTGACGATACATTTTATTGGAACTGCGAGTAATGTACAAATGCTTGAACAACAAAGGAAATTTATTTCAAAACAGCAATGGCAACACAATACAGCGGTACCCACAGTCAGAAACTGCATTTCTTTCTGCCATATTGAGAAATATTTTAATGAGAAAAGTTGTCTCAACCGATGTCTAAGGGGGGGGGGGGGGGGGGGGCAAAAACTACCCGCACTTAAATTAATTGTAATAGGCAAATTTAAATTATTCATAAAAATTATATAGGATAGCACTTACTCTAGATATTTTTCTACAATTACCTAAATTCTTGTTTTTTCACTCCAACCCACAAATAAAACGAATACTGTGGGCAATTTTTGCCCCCCCCCCCCCCTAGTGATACTAGGGTTAAGAACATACAACGAAAGATCATACATCGACAACAGTAAGGACAGGTATAACATGGGTTCTGATTGGGGGATGTTCATTATATATCTAAATGATACTTCTTTTTATACAACAGGTGATCGTGAGATATTTCTGTTTACTTGTGACACTAGCTTCATAGTGAAGAATGTTGAGTGCAACATAGGCGAAGTACCAAATGGTACAGAATGAGATTTTCACTCTGCAGTGGAGCGTGCGCTGATATGAAACTCTCTGGCAGATTAAAACTGTGTGCTGGACCGAGACTCGAACTCGAGACCTTTGCCTTCCGCGGTCAAGTGCTCTACCAACTAAGCTACCCAAGTACGACTCATGCCCCGTCCTCAGAGCTGTACTTTTGCCAGTACCTCGTCTCCTACCTTCGAAACTTTACAGAAGTTCTCCTGCGAGCCTTGCAGAACTAGCACTCCTGAAAGAAAGGATATGGCGAAGACAGGGCTTAGCCACAGCCTGGGGGATGTTTCCAGAATGAGATTTTCACTCTGCAGCGGAGTGTGCGCTGATATGAAACTTCCTGGCAGATTAAAACTGTGTGCCGGACCGAGACTCGAACTCGGGACCTTTGCCTTTTGCAGGCAAGTGCTCTACCAACTGAGCTACCCAAGCACGACCCACGCCCCGTCCTCAGCTTTCTTTCCGGAGTGCTAGTTCTGCAAGGTTTGCAGGAGAGCTTATGTAACGTTTGGAAGGTAGGAGACGAGGTACCGGCGGAAGTGAAGCTGTGAGGACGGGGCGGGAGTCGTGCTTGGGTAGCTCAGTTGGTTGAGCACTTTCCCGCGAAAGGCAAAGGTCCCGAGTTCCATTCTTTGGTCCGGCACACAGTTTTAATCTGCCAGGAAGTTTCATATCAGCGTACACTCCGCTGCAGAGTGAAAATCTCATTCTGGAATTGTTAGATCGGTTACTGTTGCTACAATGGAAGGTTACCAAGATTTAAGTGAGTTCGAACGTGGTGTTATAAGTCAGCACACGAGCGATGGGAGTCAGCATCTCCGAGGTCGCGACGAAGTGGGTGTTATCTAATACGACCGTTTCTCGAGTGTACTGTGAATAGAAGGAACACGGAAAACATCAAGTTTCCGACATCACAGAGGGCAGGAAATGGTTCTGCAAGAACAGGACTAACGACGACTTAAGAGAATTGTTCAACGTGACAAAAGTGCAACCCTTCTGAAAATTGCTGCAGATGCAATGCTGGGCCATCAATGCGTGCAAACCATTCAGAAAAAAAAAAAGAATCATTGGTGTGGGCTTTCAGAGCCGGAGGCCCACTTGTGTACCCTTGATGACTGCACGACAAAGATTTACTCCCTGCCCGTCAACACAGACATTGGACTGTTGTTGACTGGAAACATGTTGCCTGTTTGGACGTCGTTTCAAACTGTATTGAGCGAATGGACATGCACATGTATGGAGATAACCTCATGAATGTCTCTTTCCAAAGCTGTTTCACAGAGGAAGACTGCACTGTAGTTCCTTCTCTAGATTGATGCACAGATGACAAAATGGTAGATATCGAAATAGACGACAGAGGGATAGAGAAACAATTAAAATCGCTCAAAAGAGGAAAGGCCGCTGGACCTGATGGGATACTAGTTCGATTTTACGCGAAGGAACTTGCCCCCCTTCTTGCAGCGGTGTACCATAGGTCTCTAGAAGAGCGTAGCGTTCCAAAGGATTGGAAAAGGGCACAGGTCATCCCCGTTTTCAAGAAGGGACGTCGAGCAGATGTGCAGAACTATAGACCTATATCTCTAACGTCGATCAGTTGTAGAATTTTGGAACGCGTATTATGTTCGAGTGTAATGACTTTTCTGGAGACTAGAAATCTACTCTGTAGGAATCAGCATGGGTTTCGAAAATGACGGTAATGTGAAACCCAGCTCGCGCTATTCGCCCACGAGACTCAGAGGGCCATAGACACGGGTTCACAGGTAGATGCTGTGTTTCTTGACTTCCGCAAGGCGTTCGATACAGTTCCCCACAGTCGTTTAATGAACAAAGTAAGAGCATATGGACTATCAGACCAATTGTGTGATTGGATTGAAGAGTTCCTAGATAACAGGACGCAGCATGTCATTCTCAATGGAGAGAAGTCTTCCGAAGTAAGAGTGATTTCAGGTGTGCCGCAGGGGAGTGTCGTAGGACCGTTGCTATTCACAATATACATAAATGACCTTGTGGATGACATCGGAAGTTCACTGAGGCTTTTTGCAGCTGATGCTGTTGTATATCTAGAGGTTGTAACAATGGAGAATTGTACTGAAATTCAGGATGATCTGCAGCGAATTGACGCATGGTGCAGGGAATGGCAATTGAATCTCAATGTATACAAGTGTAATGTGCTGCAAATACATAGAAAGAAAGATGCCTTATCATTTAGCTACAATATAGCAGGTCAGCAACTGGAAGCAGTTAATTCCATAAATTATCTGGGAGTAGGCATTAGGAGTGATTTAAAATGGAATGATCACATAAAGTTGATCGTCGGTAAAGCAGATGCCAGACAGAGATTCATTGGAAGAATCCTACGGAAATGCAATCCGAAAACAAAGGAAGTAGGTTAGAGTACACTTGTTCGCCCACTGCTTGAATACAGCTCAGCAGTGTGGGATCCGTACCAGATAGGGTTGATAGAAGAGATAGAGAAGATCCAACGCTTCGTTACAGGATCATTTAGTAATCGCGAAAGCGTTACGGAGATGATAGATAAACTCCAGCGGAAGACTCTGCAGGAGAGACGCTCAGTAGCACGGTACGGGCTTTTGCTGAAGTTTCGAGAACATCCTTTACCGAGGAGTCAAGCAGTATAATGCTCCCTCCTACGTATATCTCGCGAAGACCCCATGAGGATAAAATCAGAGATATTAGAGCCCACACAGAGGCACACCGACAATCCTTCTTTCCACGAACAATACGAGACTAGAATAGACGGGAGAACCGATAGAGGTACTCAAGGTACCCTCCACCACACACCGTCAGGTGGCTTGCGGAGTATGGATGTAGATAGATGAATCCATGGACCCTGCATGTCAGCAGGGGGCTGTTCAAGCTGGCGGTGGCTCTGTAATGGTATGGGAATGCGCAGCTGCAGTGATATGGGACCCCTGACACGCCTAGATACGGCTCTGACAGGTGACACGTGTGTAAGCATCGTGTCTGATCACCTGCTTCCATTCATGTCCATTGTGCATTCCGACGGACTTGGGCTATTCCAGCAGGACAATGCGCACCCCACACCTGCAGAATTGCTACACTGTGGTCCCAGGAACACACTTCTGAGTTTAAACACTGGGGTGTCTTGCAACATACTGTTCAGAAGAGATCTCCACCCCCTCGTACTCTTACAAGTTTATGGACAGTCCTGCACGATTCATGATTTCAGTTCTTTCCAGCAGTACTTCAGGTATTAGTCGAGCGGCCGGCCGAGGTGGACGAGAGGTTCTAGGCGCTTCAGTCTGGAACCGCACGACAGCTACGGTCGCAGGTTCGAATCCTGCCTCGGGCATGGATGTGTGTGATATCCTTAGGCTAGTTAGGCTTAAGTAGTACTAAGATCTAGGGGACTGACGACCTCAGATGTTAAGTCCCAGAATGCTCAGAGCCATTTCAACCATTAGTAGAGTCTATGCCACGTCGTGTTGCGGAGCTTCTGCATGCTCGCAGGGGCCCTACATGATATTAGTTTCTTTAGCTCTTCAGTGTATAAGATGAGGTGCTGCAGGAAGTAAGGCTGTGACGGTGTTGTTCTAGGCGGAATTGCCTCGGACACCACAGCCCATTTACGCCCCTGTTATTATCGGAGTAGAGTTCCTTTAATTATACGGCGATAAATGTTGCGCATACACTCTTAAGAGTAAACATCAGCAATCGTGATGTGACGCAGTTTTCAACAATACAGGCGTCTCTTCGACGTCCCACGTCGTTTCTTGGCAACAGTCTGAGTCGAGTCGAATGGCGTGCAACGTGAATGGCGCTGTCTGCATTCGGCAAAATCTAAAGAAATCGTCAAATGCAGTGGGTGCACGAGCAACGACAGCGATCTCTGGTAAGTCGTTGATCAGCATCTGATTTCCGCCAATCCCTGGCAGCCAAAACACAGGCGTTAAATCGATTGCACCTTTCTGCGGGCGCGTAACATTAATTCTCACTTCACGTACGTTGAATGAATACGGAGATCTTCAACAAATCAGTTATATTCGAGGCATTTTAATTTTGCAAATTAGTCGTCCAGACTGTTCATAACAATTCGTGTAAAGCAGTTTGTGTTCCAGATCCATTAGCTTCATAAATCTTGTAATTAGAGTAGGATCGGAATCCTACAAATTATACACGGTCCTACGAAGATGTCAATTGCTTGCTTTATTCGCTCATGTAGGTAACGTTCGACAAGTTTAGTACATAGCATTGTTGTCGTGAAACAGACGTTTTCCATAGCCCTGTCGTAAGAAATAATATATTTTTATAGGACTTTCTAACGTATTTTAGATGAATTTCAGGGATTAAATTCTATTTTGAGTCAAATCTAGTGTCCGATTCCACCTGTGAGCTTCGACCAATGACATTTCGAGTGAAGGACGTCATGAGTTTACGATCCGAATGTTGTAAGTGGCTTGCTATTAAATTTCATCTGTGGTTGTCCTAGTAACTGACGTAAGGTATGCTGTTTATTACAAATATATCGGGATTTCTCAGGTTGTGGTTAGGCAGGAACCTATGTGCACAGCTTAAGTTTCTGCTCGTCAATCAAGTAGCAATCGTATTGATAACCTCGTAAATATATATATGACTACTTTCTTCCGATTATGGCACCATTTCCAGAGGCGGGGTTGGCCACAAACTTAAGAGCACAGTTGGAACTGCTTAGTGTGAGAGTATCTGCAATTACCGGTATATATAATCCCGCTTCTCACAAATATTTGGCTGTTTTTCTCCGAATGTGCCACGATTGCCGACGGTGAGATTAGGCAGCAACTTAAAAGGATAGTTATATAGGTCAATTCTAGTTCTTCAGCCCACGGTTCGTTATTTTTCGTGATTTTTTTCATTACGTGTTTGTTCTTATTTCTTTTAGGATTATTTATTTATTTACTTTTTGTGTCTGTGTCACCGTAGGTCAAGTCTAGTCATCGATTCCAACGTTAGTTATGTTTCTCGTTCCTCCAGTAGTATAGCGAGTGACACGAAAAAGTTACACTTTTGACAAAATAATTAACGGCCAATAAAAATAATGAAAAAAAAAACCGAACGTGAATCAACAATTAGAATGATGCCATACACGGCAATTCTCAAAGAATGCACAGTACACACTGGGGTAACAGCCTGCCGGTGTGGCCGAGCGGTTCTAGGCGCTTCAGTCTGGAACCGTGTGACCGCTACGTTCGCAGGTTCGAATCCTGCCTCGGGCATGGATGTGTGTGATGTCCGTAGGTTAGTTAGGTTTAACTAGTTCTAAGTTCTAGGGGACTGATGACCTCAAATGTTAACTCCCATAGTGCTCAGAGCCATTTGAACCACTGCGGTAACAACAGTAGCACAGAAAGTAACACCAAAACAAAAATCGTGTAACTGCGCATTCTTTTAGAATGCGTGATACCGTGTAGTTGTCGACACGTTCCATTATTCTATCATCGCTTCCTGCACTGCTGCAAAAAAGCGATAAATAACCTTGGATTCTACAACTAAAATTGACCTATACAGCCTACTTCTGGTTATCGATTCCAAGGTTTGCTATTTTTTCGTTACACGTGTAGTGAATTCTCTTTTAGACATTCTGTGTTCCTTTCACCTTATTTCCCCCTAATGTCCTGGTTACGTTTCTTATGAGTTACTATTTATTTCGTTTTGCAGTTGTGATAGATTTTACTTTGTGCCCGATCAAAACCCCCACCTCTATATTCAGTACTTGTTATTAAGAACTACCGTTATTCCATAATTTTACGAGTTCACTATGCGTGACACTGCATTGAGCTTTAAAGGTAGTCTGTGGATTTTTCAGTTACTAGCGTAAACTATGATAATGATGCAGGCACTGAGAACCATAAAGAGCCAAAGCATATATGCAAAGGTTAGACAAAAACAAATATTTGTGAAAATCAAATTTGTATGGAAATCAGCAGTATCATATGTTTGGCTTGCTTTTTATAACATACCATATTTCCTATAAAAATAGTTTAATATTTATTATTATTAGTTGTAAAGTAAATCTACAAAATTTGTATATATATATATATAGCCTAGAGGCAATAGTGTCTTTTAACTGTAATGTAGTTTGTATTTAATGTAAAACTAGAATCACAACATAAGTAACAGACATTTAATGCACCACACAGAAAATTGTGACCTAACCAACACTTCACATTCCTAATTATCATCATTTTCATTAAGTACATTCTTTGGCTTGAGGGTCGGATAAAACTACTGTTTCACTTTTGCTTTGAAATCTAGTAGTCTATGTGTTTCAAGATTGATATAGTATTTTCTTAAGTGTTTGTGTTTGAAGGTTGGTATTTGCCTTCTACCTCTGTGTTGGGGCACTAGATTTGCAAGGAATCTACAGACGGTGGAGAAATAAGAAATAGTGGTCTCCCTCGATATGACTTGAAGAAAATGGACTCCCACGATTACAGTCAAGAATACGCTAAACAACTGTTCACAGAAATCTGTTGAAAATGTCATCATTTCAAAATTTCTTAAAAGTACTTTGCTACGTCGAACGCCAGTTTTTGGTTTGGTAGTGTGGTCGATAACACTCTTAAAGGTTCTAAAATCCCCATCGTCCGTTTTACAAACCGGAATGCTGAAATCATGGAACATGATTTTATGGTGGGGCATCTCCTCAAGAGCTTCCAGATTTTATGAAGAAATGGGCGTCAGAGTAGCCGGTGAACGTGACTACAGCAATGAAAATTTGTGCTTTGCCAGATTTTCGCAGCCGTCATATAGAGGGTGTCAGATTTTCGCAGCCGTCATATAGAGGGTGTTTCAGAAAGGACTTTACAGCTTTAAAAATTCATATAAATTTATCGAAAGATGATATAGAACTGGGTTTAGTGTTATTTTGTAGCGAAACATATGAAGTTTTTTTTTTACCTTAAACTAAAGATGTTGTTTGTGGCTTCCGTTGGTTATCCTGCAGACATCCCATCGGAAGTCAATTTCTTCCCAAACTCGCTGTAGCATTGCATGTGTAACTTGCTCAGTGGTGGTGTAAATTCTTGCTCTAAGTTCAGGTAGAGAATCTGGCACATGAGGTACAAACACGATATCTTTGATGAATTGCCATTAAAAAAAAATCGAGTGTTGTTAGGTCTGGGGAATGTAGGGGCCATGCAATTGGCGCATCACGGCCAGTCCATTGACCTGGAAAGCGGTCACTGAGAAAATCCCGGACATCAGCCAGATAGTGCCTGAAGTTAACATTTCGTTCTTGGTCATCCTCATCGATCTATGGTATTAAAAATTGTAGCATATCCAGGTACACTATCCCTCTGATGATGGTTCTCTGACGGAAAAAAAGTGGTCGTACACTTCGATCTTGCCCAATGCACAAACAACGTTCAGTTTAGGGCTATCACGAACATGTTGCAATGTTCGATGTGGATTTTTACTGCGCCAAATCTTACAGTTATGTGTGTAAACGTTCCCACTTAAGTCCGCAGCTCGTGGTCGTGCGTTAGCGTTCTCGCTTCCCACACCTGGGTTCCTGGGTTGAATTCCCGGTGGGGTCAGGGATTTTCTCTACCTCGTGATGACTGGGTGTTGTGTGATGTCCTTAGGTTGGTTAGGTTTAAGTAGTTCTAAGTTCTAGGGGACTGATGACCATGGATGTTAAGTCCCATAGTGCTCAGAGCCATTTGAGCCGTTGCCACTTAAGTGAAAAGTCGACTTGTCAGAAAAGATGATTTTGTCCAAGGAATGTTCATCACGATGTAACCGATTTAACACATCCACACAGAAGTTCTTGCGAGCAATTTTATCAGTGTCTTTTATTGCATGTACGATCGTCAGTCCCTACGGTTTCAAATGTGAACAGTTTCTCAACACACGCCATACAGTCGTATGTGGGATTTGCAGTTCGCGAGATGCACACCAGATCGATTTCGTAGAACTGTTGACAAAACGTTGTCTGGCTGGTTCAACGACTTCGTCAGGTATGCTTGGACGACCTGATGATTTACCGTGTCTTACCGAGCACCCTGTTTCTACAGAACATTTATGCCACTCATAAATTGTAGGCCTACTAGGAGGTTCTTTAGCGTACTTGGTACAGAAATTACTCTGAACTGTGACGCCGACTTCGATTCTTGAAACCAAAACACACAGCAAGCACACTCGGGTCCAGTGAAGGCAGTCATCTTCAACGCAACTGCCGCTAGCGCTCCTTATGGTGCGATTTGGCACTAGCGAACTACGCACAACAAAACTCGATGTAGTTCCCTACAAACTGAGACTACAATCACCTCTGTAGGTACTATGAATTAATTTATATGAATTTCCAAAATTGTAAAGCCCTTTTTGAAACACCCTGTATATAGTTTACGGGTCTAGCTGGTATATAGTTGGTTCACCATAAGATTAACAGATGTCAGTAGCATGCATACATGTTACAATCTCAAAATCAAGAGCGGTAACGGTTCTCAGCGCTTCTTTGTTCCTTTGCAATATAATGTGTGGCTATGTAATTAATTGCGTGACCTGCGCTGGTATTCTATCGCCTGTGTATGTATTATCTTTTTCTCTGTGATAGATTAGTTTGTTTGCAAGTAAGTCTCATTTACTTCTGATATCGCCTCTAACAAGGGAAACTCCTCACCGCACCAACTCGTTTTTTGTGGTATGATGGTTCAGTGGATAGCCCGACAAAAACAGGAAGGAGGTGTACTGAGCTGTGAAAAAAAAAAGCAAAAATAAGAAGTGAATGGTTGAAGCTTAACGATTGTAATACTGAGTGCAGCTAATTTTCTTCACAACATTATGAATTGCCCGTTCGGCCATTGAAGTGTTTGTTCTCTTTCTGTAGTTTTAACAGTTGTCATACAACACATTGGTTATAGGATATGAGTCATGTGGTAAGAATACATTACCGTCACAAGTAAACGTGACGAGTAGTGAGAGCAGGCAAGATACCATCCAGACGTCTAATAGAAATGAAAACAACAAATAAACGCGTGTGAACTTTGTCACAACAAAGGAATTCAGGATTCAAAACGGAACACAACTTCAAATAACGTTAGAAACATGTGTTTCGGCGGAGTACAGAGAAACTGTGTGATTGTGAAACTGTAGCGTTCATTTGTTGCAGCTTATGTGACAAACTATTATGTTTTCGTTTCCTTAAGAGTGATCACATTCATATGAAGACCTAAATCGGGCAAGGAGGCGTATCTCACTCACTCACCAGGCGTACAAATTACATATCACACACGTGCTGTCACTAATGTCGTGTATGACACACCAGACGTGTTTTCCGATGGAGGATTCGTTTGACTTGTCTCCTTGTCATCAAACGCTTGCGGTTCTCATTCGAAAGCCACTTCCTTGCGGCTGCTAATAGAGTAGTTGTGCAGAAACAACTGCCGTTATAGGCCTCGTCCTTACTCCTCAGTGTTGCAAAGGGACGTTACACCACGATACGTACACAAATTTGAATACGGCGAACAGTGGAAAAAAAAGGAGAAAATTTTTGGCACGTGGGAGGTTCGAACACGGCTCGCCTGCCTGATAACACCATGACCACATTTTTTTATGTAGGGTAAAGGAACAGAAGGAATGATTTCGGGGAATGTCAGGTCTTAAATGGCTACACAGGATAATTGAAATGGCGTGGGAGTCGGGACTAGTTCCACCAGACTGGACGAAAGCAGCAATCACACCAATCTTTAAACATGGAAACAGAAAAGATTGTAACAATTACAGAGGTATCTCTTTAATCAGCGTTGTGGGTAAAATCTTCTCAGGTATTGTTGAAAGGTAAGTGCGAGTATTAGTTGAGGACAAATTGGATGAACATTAGTGTGGGTTTAGCTCTCTTAGAGGTTGTCAGGACCAGATCTTTAGCTTACGGCAAACAATGGAGAAGTGTTTCGCGTGGAACAGGGAATTGTATCTATGCTTTATAGATCTAGAAAAGGCATATGACCGGGTTCCTAGGAGGAAGTTATTGTCTGTTCTATAAGATTATGGAATAGGAGGCAAACTTTTGCAACCAATTGAAGGTCTTTAAATAGATAGTCAGGCAGCAGTTATAGTTGACAGTAAATTGAGTTCTTGGTTCAGAGTAGTTTCAGGGGTAAGACAAGGCTGCAACCTGTCTCCACAGTTGTTCATATTATTTATGGATCATATGTTGAAAACAATAGATTGGCTGGGTGAGATTAAGATATGTGAACACAAAATAAGCAGTCTCGGATATGCAGATGATTAGTTGTGATGGCAGATTCGATTGAAAGTTTGCAAAGTAATATTTCAGTGCTAGATCTGAAGTGTAAGGGCTATGGTATGAAGATTGGCATCTCCAAAACGAAAGTAATGTCAATGGGAAAGAGATATAAACGGACTGAGGCCAAATAGGAGGAACAAAGTTAGAACAGGTGGACGGTTTCAAGTACTTAGGATGCATATTCTCACAGGACGGCAACATAGTGAAAGAACTGGAAGCGAGGAGTAGCAAAGCTAATGCAGTGAGCCCTCAGCTACGATCTACTCTCTTCTGCAAGAAGGAAGTCAGTACCGAGACTAAGTTATCTGTGCACCGTTCAATCTTTCGACCAACTTTGTTGTATGGGAGCGAAAGCTGGGTGGATTCAGGTTACCTTATCAATAAGGTTGAGGTTACGGATATGAAAGTAGCTAGGATGATTGCAGGTACTAGTAGATGGGAACAATGGCAGGAAGGTGCCCACAATGAGGAAATCAAAGAAAAACTGGGAATGAACTCTATAGATGTAGCAGTCAGGGCGAACAGGCTTAGATGGTGGGGTCAAATTACACGCATGGGAGAAGGAAGGTTACCCAAGAGACTCATGGGTTCAGCAGTGGAGGGTAGGAGGAGTCGGGGTAGACCAAGGAGAAGGTACCTGGATTCTGTTAAGAATGATTTTGAAGTAATGGGCTTAACATCAGAACCGGCACCAATGTTAGGACTGAATAGGGGATCATGGAGGAATTTTATAAGGGGGACTATGCTCCAGACTGAACGCTGAAAGGCATAATCAGTCTTAAATGATGATGATGATGATGATGATGATGATCTCGGGGGCGCGACGATGTTTCCGTCGTCAAACAGGATCATATGGAAGGGGTAAATGGCCACAGGAGAATATTCATTTATTTATTGACAAAAAGCAACCCACATTTCCTATTACTTGTCTCTGAAAGAAAGAAAAATAAAGATAAGCCTACACTTCCGTAACAGTTCTGTTACACTTCTGTAACACGCGGCGTCGATACTCTACGGATGCCGCCGTCTCCCCCATTTTCATGGCATGTTCTATCGTCATCTGTTCGTCTCCTTCTCTGAATGTATCAAATTTATCTCTTGCGATGAATAATCCAGCTACGGGGCGGATCGTGGAAGATGCTCCGCAAAAAGTTCGAAAAGTGTTGACTGTACTTAAGGTTCTTCACAGTAGCACAATGAGGATCGTTTGAACAGTTTCAAAAATCCGTGAGTTCTATAACACCACCTCCAAATAAATGATGAACCGCGTGACCTCCGATCCACATGACAGCGTAGTCTTTCGTCCTCGGGTAATAAACAGCGTCTGGTTAGAGGAGAATGCGGGGGATCGACATAAGAGGGCGTCATCCATAAAAAGACAGACGTCATTAAATGTTTAGTGCCAATCGTCAGCATCGATTACATCATCTCAAAAATTCGTGTGATTTTATCGTAATCATAAATAAGATGGACAAAATTAATTGAACTATCGATTTGAAAACAACTAACAAGGGAGGCCGTGACGTTTGGAATGCGGATTTCCTGCAAACTTCTAACACTCATAGTACTCCATGAGGACAACAAAATGTGTAAGCAGTGGCGCGTACTTCTCAAGCGTTATTGAGAAAATCGCAAGATAATTTCGGTCGTCAAATATGTAACTTGTGCATGGCCGTTATTATCACAATGGGCGTCATTGTAGCCGGACAGCATTACTGCAGTAATGAAAATTTGTGCCTCGGGCCATCATCGAAGTGAATATCAGAGAAACCGGACAGACAGCTTTTCGCAAATGTCCATATATACCAGTGTAGTGCAGATGTACAGCGTGGACAAAGGTGGTTCACTGTAAGACTTGTCGCTCTAACGAAGTAGGGGAGTGTCGGCAATATGTCTCGTGGTCTTATCGTGGCGTGTTTATCTTCTGCTGTTAGGTCAGACGATAGAAATGCCACTTGCACGCTTAGAGTAGCAGATTGACGGTGACCAGCTTTAAATAGAACTTGATTATTTTCACACACATTTATTAAAATAATAACATGCATAAAAATTACTTAACTTGGTTCTGGATGCTATTTACAATTGACAGTCTGAAGTTCCTTTGGTATCGGTACGTTAATCTTATTCTCACATATATCTCTGATACTTGACAAAAGTGTCTATACACTTATCTTCATGGCTATGTACAGGAATATGGTAATCTTATTAGGGGCAGACTGAAACTTGGCTATAGACTGGTACAGACAAATGTAGAACTAGTACAGACTGATACAGACTAATGCTGACTGGTACAGACTGATGCAGACAAATGCAGACTGACTAATTGGAGGTCTGTACACAATCATGTCCACCTTTATTATCTCATTTTGTTCGTTATTATTTGAGGCAATTGTTCGGGGCATATGTCCCATGACACCCATGGTCGATCCATTCACTCAGTTATTTTTATTACCCAGGGCAGCTAACCCTCTAACCAAACACGCTGAGCTACCGTGCCGACTTAACCACGACACGATTGCTCGCCCACGCTCCTTTGTGTAGCACTTGTTAAGCTTGAACCATTTGTTGTGTCTGGCCACTCGTCTAATACAGGATGCCCAGGAAGCTGTTTTCTCGTATCGCTAGACAACAATTCAAGCAAATCAAATTAATGGAGTTTAATACAGTAAGTTCAAATAATAAAAGGGTGTCCACGATAAGACTCCAACATTTGAACTCACAAAATCTGACAGGAAACACAATTTATTGACGAACAAACACAGGGAAATCATACAGCAGCTCATCAAGTTATCATACACAGGTGGACGGTTCAGTACACTTGAACATGGGCGCCACGGGTAGCGCGAAGAATATCAAGTCTATAATCGATTTCACCGGCCGGAGTGGCCGTGCGGTTCTAGGCCCTTCAGTTTGGAACCACGTGACCGCTACGGTCGCAGGTTCGAATCCTGCCTCGGGCATGGATGTGTGTGATGTCCTTAGGTTAGATAGGTTTAATTAGTTCTAAGTTCTAGGCGACTGAAGACCTCAGAAGTTAAGTCGCAAAGTGCTCAGAGCCTTTTGAACCATTTTGATCCCAGACTTACCACCACCTTGCCCTTTCGCAACACTCCCAGTAGCCAAAATCTGATCACACCACTTCTTTATAGTCTTGAACAACGGGGGCGCTTTGTTGTAAACTCGACGAAAGTTTCTTTGCATTTGGGTCGCCGATTTTGTCTCTGCATACCACTAGACGACTCCTGCACGCTCCTTCATATCCTCCATTTTCCTAAAACAATTGATTGCAGCTCCACTAGGCGTATCAAATTTGTACACCACAAACTTGCTGAGTTGCTCTGTCTGCCCCTTCAGGATTCACAGGTCCACCATCTGAAATGAGAAACATATGGGATATTAATATGTTGGAATCTCATTGTGGATTCGCTGTACTTAACTTTGCGTATTCACAAAGGTGTGTCGCAAGCAAATGGCGTCATGCAAATAATCAGTGTCCTTTGGTATATACAGGGTGTTACAAAAAGGTACTGCCAAACTTTCAGGAAACATTCCTCACACACAAAGAAAGAAAATATGTTTGTGGACATGTGTCTGGAAACGCTTACTTTCCATGTTAGAGCTCATTTTACTACTTCTCTTCAAATCACATTAATCATGGAATGGAAACACACAGCAACAGAACGTGCCAGCGTGACTTCAAACACTTTGTCACAGGAAATGTTCAAAATGTCCTCCGTTAGCGAGGATACATGCATCCACCCTCCGTCGCATGGAATCCCTGATGCGCTGATGCAGCCCTGGAGAATGGCGTATTGTATCACAGCCGTCCACAATACCAGCACGAAGAGTCTCTACATTTAGTACCGAGGTTGCGTAGACAAGAGCTTTTAAATGCCCCCGTAAATGAAAGTCAAGAGGGTTGAGGTCAGGAGAGCGTGGAGGCCGCGGAATTGGTCCGCCTCTACCAATCCATCGATCACCAAATCTGTTGTTGAGAAGCGTACGAACACTTCGACTGAAATGAGCAGGAGCTCCATCGTACATGAACCACATGTTGTGTCGTACTTGTAAAGGCACATGTTCTAGCAGCACAGGTAGAGTATCCCGTATGAAATCATGATAACATGCTCCATTGAGCGTAGGTGGAAGAACATGGGGCCAAATCAAGATATCACCAACAATGCCTGCCCAAACTTTCACAGAAAATCTGTGTTGATGACGTGATTGCACAATTGCGTGCGGATTCTCGTCAACCCACACATGTTGATTGTGAAAATTTACAGTTTGATCACGTTGGAATGAAGCCTTATCTTAAAGAGAACATTTGCCCTGAAATGAGGATTGACACATTGTCGGATGAACCATTCGCAGAAGTGTACCCGTGGAGGCCAATCAGCTGCTGATAGTGCCTGCACACGCTGTACACAATACGGAAACAACTGGTTGTCCCGTAGCACTCTCCATACAGTGACGTGGTCAACGTTACCTTGTAAGCAGCAACTTCTCTGACGCTGACATTAGGGTTATCGTCAACTGCACGAAGAATTGCCTCGTCCATTGCAGGTGTCCTCGTCGTTCTAGGTCTTCCCCAGTCGCGAGTCATAGGCTGGAATGTTCCGTGCTCCCTAAGACGCCGATCAATTGCTTCGAACGTCTTCCTGTCGGGATACCTTCGTTCTGGAAATCTGTCTCGATACAAACGTACCGCGCCACGGCTATTGCCGCGTGCTAATCCATACAGCAAATGGGCATCTGTCAACTTCGCATTTGTAAACATTGCACCGACTTCAAAACCACGTTCGTGATGAACACTAACCTGTCGATGCTACGAACTGATGTGCTAGATGCTAGCACTGAAGAGCAATAAGTCGCATGTCAACACAAGCACGGAAGTCAACATTACCTTCCTTCAATTGGGCCAACTGGCGGTGAATCGAGGAAGTACAGCACATACTGACGAAACTAAAATGAGCTCTAACATGGAAATTAATCGTTTACGGACACATGTCCACGTAACATCTTTTCTTTATTTGTGTGTGAGGAATGTTTCCTGAAAGTTTGGCCGTACCTTTTTGTAACACCCTCTACAATTTCAATGCAAGCAAAAACAATACAGTTCATAAGTCACTGCTGTAGCGTTTGTTATCGCGGCTCGTCTTCCACTCTGCCGTGGCTAGGCGGCGCGGCGCTTGCATTCTCTCCGTACAGAGGCTGCTGCTGTCTCGGTGTCGTCCCAGAGATGCGTTCGTCAGCGCTCTATTGGCTGACGTTCTCTCACGGCCATCTCTGCTCTTTTGTTCATGATAGTGGTGGCGGCACTTGTCGTTACACTGGAAAACCATCCACTGTTTCTATTTCGCTTCTTTTGTTTTCACAGTTCAGTACATTTTCTTCCCGTTTTCAAACTCCGTGTGTGTCCAGTTTTTGACTGGCTGTCCAGTGTGCTCTCTTACCACTAAATCTGAGGGGGATGTGACGGGGAACTTCCCTTGTGAGTAGCGACTTTGACTTAGATATGATGTCATTGCTGGTAGCTGACAGGTGGACTCGGAAGCGGGAGTTTATCATCTGTTTACGACAGAACGCTAACTGGCTTTTTAAATCATAGCTGCGTAATTCAGGGAACGAAATGTCTTTCGAAATTGTTTTTTCTGCTTATGTATCGTAAAATAAGGATGGCGTGCCTTATCGCCTTTGTGCCACTCCAGTTGGTATCCTTAATACCAGTACAGTGCTGCCACATTTCCTTGGTTTCTGGTAGCGATCGCTTGAAGACGAGCTGCTGACATGTGATTCATTTTGCATTCAGATCATACTGTACGCCATAGGTCAGGTGCCATAGTCGGCATTGCTGAATGATGTATTTCATTTCGGTTATACGTAATTTATAACAGTGAGCATCACTTATACGTGACCTCTCACGCTGTTAATCTAACACAACAAGATGTTTCCTCAGCGATGAGTCGATTGAGCGTCCCACACACGACAGATACATCACCGGCAATGTTGTGAGCAATATAGCCTGCAATCGGACACACAACACGCATTACCTAGCAATTTCAACGAGCATTTCGAACGCCACTATGTCAGGAAATCCTCTTGTCTAAATTTATCTGCCATGATTAGCAAAACTCAGTACGTCGATTAATTCTGGAAAACAAAGCGCTGAAATCTGTTAAACTGTTTTGGAATGTTTCAGGTTGTAAAACCGTAAAATATAAACTACGATGGTGTCCAAATTTCAACTGTCTCTTCTTCTTCTTTTTCCTGGCCAGTATCCAGTACCTCCATATTCCTCGGATCTCAAAACATGCGACTCCTTTTTGTGGGGCTATATTAAAGGCAAGGTGTACAGCAATAACTCCAAAACCACAGCCATTCAGCGGGTCATCGACAGCATCGATGTTCTCACACTTCAGCGGATCATGCAGAATTTTCGCTATTCGTCTGCGCCACACCATCGCCAATCATGGCAGGCATATCGAACATGTCATAGCGTAAATCATTTACATGTTCAATAAAGTTTGTGCACGCCGTAGTTTGCAACTAATTTACGTTTTTTTCATACAGTTCAATAATTGTCACCCCATACATCTACATTTATTCTCTGTAAACCACGGTGAAGTGCATGGCAGAGTGTATGTCCAATTGTACCAGCTATTAGCGTTTCTTCCTGTTCCATTTACGTATGGAGTGCGGGAAGAATGATTGTTTAAATGCGTCTGTGTCTGCAGTAATTACTTTAGTCTTATGTTCCCGATTCCTTTGTCAGCGAAGCGTAGGGGACTGTAGTTTATTCTTAGAGTCATCATTTAAAGCCGGATTTTGAAGATGAAAATAGACATTCTCGGGATAGTTTACGTCTGTCTTCTAGAGTCTTCCAGTTTAGTTCCTTCAGTATCTCCGTGACTCTCTCCCATGGTTAAACAAACCTGTGATCTTTCGTGCTGCCCTTCTTCCATATACGTTCCATATCCCCGCTTAGCCCTGTTTGGAACGAGTCCCACACGCATGGGCAATATTTGCAGACCGGTCGCACGAGTGATATGTAAACAATCTCCTTCATAGACTAATTGCGCTTCCTTAGTATTCTGCCAATAAACCGAAGTCTACCATCTGCCTTACCCACGACTGAGTCTATGTGATCATTCCAGTTCGTGTCCCTACAAAGTGTTACACCCAGGTATTTGTATGAGTTGGCCGATTCCAACAGTGACTCACTGATATTACAGTCATATGATACTACTTTTTGCTTTCTTTTGTGAGGTGCACAATTTTACATTTATGAACATTTAAAGCAGGTTCCCAATCTCTGCTCCACATACAAATCTTATCAAGATCTGACTGAATTTTCATGCAGCTTCTTTCAGATAATACTTTGTTATACAAAACTGCATCATCTGCAAAAAGCTCCGCATTACTATTAATATTGTATGCAAGGTCATTAATACACAACATGAGCAGCAAGGGTCCGAACACATTTCCCTAGGGTACACTCAAAGTTACGTCTACATCTGACGATATCTCTCCGCCTATTCTGAATAACACAGGCGCTGCACTGTCGTTGTCCGCTGATTCTGGACAAGCACCTTTCAAGTAAAATGTCTTCCCTGTACGCAACTATACGTAATGGATGTACGAGTACAGGTCGTAGACACATGGTTGGTGACATATGGAAGTTTGGGTCTGGCTGTGAGTCGCGCACAGATAGGCAAATGCTACAGCCGGCATAGTAGCTCAGCGTATTTGGTCAGAGAGCTGCCTGGCCTCTGTAACAAAAAAGTGTGTGGAAGGATCACCAAACGAACGTGACCAGATGTCATGTGACGTCCGCAACGACCAAACACAACAGAAAATTAAAAAAAAAGTAAGGGGACCGGTCCGTCACAAATTTTCATGGTCATCATTCCATTATACAGCTGATAGTTACCCATATTCACAAATGTGAATACATTTTACGTATTTCATAACGTCTGTAGTTGCTGCAGTGCATGTCTGAAGGAACATTGCATCGTAATTCAGAATAACACAGGAGCTGCAATATTGACTGAACTCCTAGTTTCGAAACTGCTGGGTACTTGGCTGTTGTATGTAATGGTAAGATGAGGACTGGTTTTGTTACGCCTGAATGCTACTGATACCCAGATATCCTCGTTGCTTAATTTCTGTCTGTAGACAATTTCTCTAGAGCTCTCGCAGCATCTGGGAAATGTTGAGAAAATAGTCTGATGGTTTTATATTTTTCAGACCATCTCGTCTCACACATTCGTGATAAATTGGAAGCATATTTTCAGCGTGTAGTCGATTTTCTAAAAAGAGTTTGTAGCGTCGTTTACAATGACAACAATGTTCGTAATTTCTGGTACTGCGTTTGCATCTTTTCCCACAAGGTTGAGTCTGTGGCTTGAGCAAAGAAATTGTGAGGATCGATAATATTTCGTTTCTGAAAATGGCCTGTGCACTGCTCTCTCTGCCTGCCACTGTAGAACAGCCATAGAAGATAAATCCTATACACCTCCTGCGATGCGCAGTTACCGTTCCCCAATGAGGGGGACGCCCTGTTCCTTAAAATGAGTCCGGACTCACAGATCGACCGGTATCTTGTGTCGAATCGCGACCAGCACGGAACTTGTCGTACCATTCCACAACATTAGTTTTCCATAGACGTGCTACGCCATTGATATTTGTCATTCACCGATCGATGTCTACCGTTGATTGCCCTTCGGTAACGAAGAAAAGAAAACAGCACATTGTTCCTATTTGGACGCATTTGGCGATTATGTCGTCCTAGTTCACGTTACAGCATTTACTACACGCACATCGGAAAGACACAAATATCACACCCAAGGGCGTACCCAAGAACTGAACTCTGGGGGGGGGGGCAGGTCATACTAGTCTCAGGAAACAAGGACTCGAGACAACAACATACAGCACTTCTTATTAAATAAAACAGTAAACCAGTGAAAAACTGCTTTTAATAAACATTTTAAATATAAGAATGCACTTGTTTAAAAATACAATTTTTTAATTCAGTAATAATCTTCTAGGATTTGCCGCAAATTTCTCAGTTACTTTCTTCTCCAACATGTCGCAGTCTTCTTTTACATAACTGTGGTGTACGCTCATCAGACACAATCCTGTGAGCCTTTCTCTCTCCTCCCACAGAGCTTCTGAGCCACGTCTTCACTCTTCGAATTGTGCTGAAGGATCGTTCCACAGTCGCTATTGTGCATGAAATAGTGCTCAAAATTTTTAGTGCTTTTTTCATGATAGGGAAAAAAATTTTGGTCTCGTTAAACAGGTCAACGACTTCCATATCCTGTAATTTTGCTTCAGTTATATTCTTTTTCCTCCACAAATTGTACCATAGTTCCAGTTGTCCGGCAATATCAACCAATCCATAAAATGTTTTCAACAATTCTGCACTTTTAAGGAAGTCTGTTACACTAGAATTGCTCATATTCAAGAGATGTAGCTTATTTAGAGCAAAAGCTGGTGTATTTTCTGGTGAAAATCGTATATTTAATGATGACATGAATGATTTGATGTATGGTATTACCAGCGAACGTCGCCAGTATTCGTTGTCATTTTGGGATGGTGGATTGTTTCTGAATTTTTGCTTGCAAGCAAAATGTGGAACAGTAATTTCTATTTCCAGGTCCTCTGCTACAACTCGTGCTTTTGCAAGTAATTCGCTAGTTACCCTGTCTGCTTCCTTTCGATCATTACTGAGCACGTCAAGGATTCCTCTGATGTGTTCCCTCGCCGCGATCGTATCTACAGACTTAGACTGCAGGACATTAGCTACTAGTTCCTAAACTGCTGAGTATTTGACTATTGTTTGTAAAGATAAGATGAGCACTGGTTTGGTAACGGCTGAATGCAACTGATACGCAGATTTCCTCGTTGCATAATTCCCCTCAGTAGACAATTTTTCTAGAGCTCTCACAACCTCTGCGAAATTTTGAGAAAATAGTCTGATGGATTTATATTTTTCAGACCACCTCGTCTCACACATTCTTGTTAAATTGGGAGCGTATTTCTGACGTGTACTCGATTCTCTAAAAACGTTTATAGTGTCTTTCACAGTGGCAACAGTATTCCTAATTCCCGGCACTGCGTCTGCATCGTTCACCACAAGGTTGAGTTTGTGGTTTCAGCAATGGATGTATGATGCTCGATAATATTTCCTTATTAAAGTGGCTTGTACACCATCACTTGCACTAAATGTCTCGCCATCTATTGCTTGTCATAACCTGCACGTCAACTGCTATTAATCTACAGTTAGCGTCAGCTGTAACTAAAAAATTAATAGCTTAGGAGGAGAAAAGCATTTTACATTTAAATACGGTAGGAGAAACGATGTTGTTCGTTAGAAACTTCACATAGTCATAATCCCTTACTGCCTATTAGTGAATACGCTGTTCCTTGGCGACGTAACATGCCTGCGAATAGCAGAGCGGGTTGCTTATCGCTAAATTTATTATTTGTATAAACTTCCCTCTCGACAGTAACGTGCGGAAGACGAAACAATTACTCCCGGATCTGCGCGAACGAGTTCGAGTATATTCTAGGGGGGAACAGCTGCCCCCCCCCCCCCCCTTCCCATCGCTGGGTACGCCCATGATCACACCAGTCCCTCGCCTACATGTTGGATCTTACATACCTGCATCGGAGTTGCGCTACGTTGCATATGTTCTGCAGTAACGCCTTCAAACGTAACCTTTTTGATCGGACTTTGTATAAACACTGTTTTCCGTAGAGGTGGGATATTTCTCGTTCTCGTTGATGTTGGCTAACTACAACACAGCACATACTCTGAACATTGTAGACAAGAAATTAACGTGGGCCCTCAGTAAGACGCTCACTACGTTATCATTTAAACTTATTGAGGTCCCACTGGGCAAACAAATGCCGATTATGAATGGTGTGGACTGCTAAGTGTTCTATTTGTTTTTTTACACATTTCCTAGTTCCGGATGAAAACCCCATGTCGTGAAAACACTTTTAAAAATCATATACCCAATAGGAATAAATCGCGAATGTTCCAGATCCACACGAATCACGTGTAAATATTGATTTTTATGCGAATAAACAAACAGAAGTTTATTTCTTTAATACGCAGATCTGTAACGAGAAAGAAAATGTAATATTGACGATTCTTTTTCCAGCTGTCTGTATGACAAACTGTCTGCGAAAAGCTTCAGGCTGCAGCGCTGAGTGCCGCAAGTTCGAATGTCGAATCTTTGATATTTATAAATAGTGTCATATCACTGGCTGGAAAAATTAGCGGGGATTATTTCTGTAAAGATACAGGTGACAGAGAGCTAGGGCAATCGACGTTGCTATTTACAAAACAATATATTACTCCAGTTAATAAATTTTGTTTTTAGTTTATGTCAGAATTCTGTACGACTGTTGCGCAACTTTCAGTCGCGTCCGCTACGAGATTGTTTTTCCCGCCACGTATTATTTACTCTCGGAGCGTTTTCCCGCGACGAATAAGTGTTCTTTGAACGGCGTATGTATACGAGCAGCTGTGCCTTCGCGACACTTGGGTTGTTTGCTCTGTCTTCGACAGTTACATACGAGGCGAATCTGAAGCTTCAAGTATTCTATACAAGAGTTCTACAAGAGAAGCTGTTATTCTGGGTTTCCAGCGTCCAGCAGGAAGTTTTTCGGCGAAAAGGTAACAGATACTCAACTTTCGTGATCACTAGCGATGTGCTCATAGCTGGTTGGGAAAATGTGTGATGTTTGCGTTCTTTGAGGATGCTCGCAGTTTCTGCAACTTATGCGACATTCATATCCTTCACAATCACCCATAGGTAAAATACCTACGGTACTGAAATGCTGTTTCTTTCGGTTTTCAGTGGCTTGGAAATTCTGTTAATGGTGCTAACTGCCTTGTACTTTTAGTACCGCTAAACTGGTGCAATAGTTCCGTGAAGCGTTTTCTCTAGGATGCGTTTAGTCAGTCCTGGCACTATGTGCAATAAATGCAAATTATTCGTTAGCAGGTTGCGTAAGAGTTTCATGTGTTTATTTTTGACAGCGTATACGAGCGCGCAAGCTCGCACGTGCGAACACGTACACACGCTCGCATGTGTGTGTGTGTGTGTGTGTGTGTGTGTGTGTGTGTGTTTGTGTTTGTATTTCTCAATATTAATTTTGCTCCCTCACCCCCGACCCCTTTTCAGGATGTAAGATTAGTTTCGACTTCAATTAAAAAAAAAAAAAAAAAATTCGGATTCCTCTGTTGCAAGTTTGAACTCACAAATATAACGCAGGTTTCCATCAGTTACGTAGTTTCACGCCATAATATAAGAAATAGTAGTTGCCTTATGTTTGGCGATCCTTTCTGAGACTCTATATGTTAATGTGTGGTTGCAATTGTGTGGTTGTAGATTATATCGTGAAAATTATTGGCCTACAAATTCTGCTTGCTCTGTTTAGTCATTTTGATTTAGTAACCGCTTTTTCTCAGCAGTTTTTCACTGAACCATACAACCATCCCCAACAGGCATTCAGATACTCCCGATCTCTGCTGAAAGCCCAATGGAATCTTTCAATACATATACAGCAGAGTTGATATCTCGGTAATAAGTGCAGATCGCGCCTCTAGCTCACAGTTACAACACAATGCAAACCGTCCCTCTGCAATATTTGTTGATCACAATCGTGATCTCTCGTGTGACCTGGTGAACCTAGAACAACTTCATCTTAATAATTCTAAACTGCAGGTTATCAGAAAGCTTAGGTGCTCCCGTACTTACAGCAAATGCGGCAGGGCATGTGAAAAACCGGCGATAAAATCGAGATCGCAGAAAAGAATAAGACGGCGTAAAAAGCAGGCACGAATACGTCATCTTGGAAGTACAGTCAAAGAACATTCGCCTTTATCTAACTTTCTGCAACTGTAAAATCTAGTTTACTTTTCCAGGAATAATTGTTTGAAACAGGGTTGCGGCAACTGTCCCAGATGCTCAATGGGCCCCAACCACTTTTGAGGAGACGGGTGTGCGACGCCTCGGTGCGTGAACTTCGCCGCCTTAGGTGAGTGAACTTCGTTTGAAACTCGAACATTTGTGTCATGTAGGTCAATGTGAAATACCCACTGTGGTGTCACCGCCAGACACCACACTTGCTAGGTGGTAGCTTAAATCGGCCGCGGTCCATTTAGTACATGTCGGAACCGCGTGTCGCCACTGTGTGATCGCAGACCGAGCGCCACCACAAGGCAGGTCTCGAGATACGGACGAGCACTCGCCCCAGTTGTACGACGACTTTGCTAGCGACTACACTGACGAAGCCTTTCTCTCATTTGCCGAGAGACAGTTAGAATAGCCTTCAGCTAAGTCCATGGCTACGACCTAGCAAGGCGCCATTAGCCTTACATAGTTTGATACTTACCATATAAAGCATGTCTCTACAAGAACGTTGTAAACCAGTGAAGATATAAAAGTTAAGTATAGCAGCTACGTACTTTTCTTGCTACCATTCACTACTTATCCTGTTCCAGAATTCACGCCCGTCTGCGTTAGATAGCTTCCATTTCGGCCTCCTCTATCTACAAGGTGTTGGCACATTTGCCAACACATCACCCACACTATTGTGTCTTTGTGCTACAACAGTCACCATGGGGCGAAACGTCTCTACACCATATATGTGCATGCATTCCAAACCACAAAGTTCCTGTCTTCACACGTGAACATCATATACTCGTTTTCTGCTCAACTAAGAAAACCCAGAAGGCAGTACCAGAATCTACGCAGATTTTGAGCAGTCTGTCAGGATCATTTAATATGAATAACGTCAGGATCACTAAACACGATCATCGTCCTGCTGAGAAAGGGAAAATTTGTGACAGGGACTAATTAACCTTAAACGGCAGCATTTCAGAACGGAAGTGAGACGTATTTATCAATTTAATCCACTAATACACTACTGGCCATTAAAATTGCTACACCACGAAGATGACGTGTTACAGACACGAAATTTAACCGACAGGAAGAAGATGCAGTGATATGAAAATGATTAGCTTTACAGAGCATTCACACAAGGTTGGCGCCGGTGGCGACACATGCACCGTGCTGACATGAGGAAAGTTTCCAACCGATTTCTCATACACAAACAGCAGCTGACCGGCGTTGCCTGGTGAAACGTTGTTGTGATGCTTCGTGTAAAAAGGAGAAATGCGTACCATCACGTTTCCGACTTTGATAAAGGTCGAATTGTAGCCTATCGCCACTGCGGTTTATCGTATCGTGACATTGCTGCTCGCGTTGATAGAGATCCAATGACTGTTAGCAGAATATGAAATCGGTGGGTTCAGGAGGGTAATACGGAACGCCGTGCTGCATCCCAGCGGCCTCGTATCACTAACAGTCGAGATGACAGGCATATTATCCGCACGGCTGCAACGGATCGTGCAGCAACGTCTCGATGCTGAATCAACAGATGGGGACGTTTGCAAGGAAACAGCCATCTGCCCGAACAGTTCGACGACGTTTGCAGCAGCACGGACATTTCAATTTCCACTGTCTATACTTCTACAAATAAATTTATAAAAGTTTGTCAGCATGACCAGGAAGGATTCAGGATTCACACTCTTAGCAGTGGATGTTCGAAAACATAACGAAATAATTTTTTTTACATGTGAAATTTCATCATTTTTTTTCACTTACTAATGGCAGCATTTGTTGCTATAGGTACAATTTTCGTCATAAGTAAGAGAGATTCTTCGATGAATTTTGCACAGCATGCAAACCATACTTAAAGGTGTATGAAACTCTAGAGTTTTCCAAATCTATTAAAAACTATGGTAAAAATTGAGGTAATTAACTATAAAATTTGCGTTTTTTCTAAACAAGATGTTTAAATACAACGGCTCATTCGTTTCTTCATAAATTTAATAAATACTAGAGTTTCTTACACCTGTAAGTATGGTATGTATGCTGTGGAAAATTCATCGAAGAATCTCTCTAACTTATGAAGAAAAGTGTACCTATAGCAACAAACGCAGCCATTAGTAAGTGTAAAAAATGATGAAATTTCACACGTAAAAAAATTATTTTGTTATGTTTTCGAACTTCCACTGCAATGAGTGTGAATCCTGAATCCTTCCTGGTGGTGCTGACAAAGTCTTATGAATTTATTTGTAAACTGGAAATTAAAATGTTCTGTGATGCCTCTACTGCTCCAAGTCGGCCCGTTTGACGTCCTACCCCCCTTAATTCTATAATGGCATCTCCGGCTTCCTTTTCGTTGAAAATTTTGCCATTTATTGGATTTCTCCACGGACCTGTCTCATTGAGCGGTGTCTTCAGCGCTGTCTCGATCGTCTTTACTCATGGAGCATCGACAATGGCTTTCGTTTTTCCACTGACAAAACCGTTTGTATGAATTTCTGGGGGCGCAATTGGTTTCTTCCACTGTCCTTACACCTTGGGCCTGTTGATCTTCCGTTCGTTCAAACTACGAAACAAATGGGACTCATTCTCGATAGGACACTTTCTTGGTCCTCCCACATGTCTTACCTGGCAGCCCGCTGTATGCAGTCCCTCAATGTCCTTCGTGTCCTCAGTGGTATTTCCTGGGGAGCAGATTGAACCACCCTCCCCCCTTTGGACTGGTCCCTTATCCGCTCAAAATTAGACTATGGGTGTTTTGTTTATGCATCTGCAGTTCCGTCCTTCTTATGTCCTCTCAATACTGCCCACAATCGTCGAGTGGGTTTGGCTATGGTCACCTTTTACACATCTACATCTACATTTATACTCCGCAAGCCACCCAACGGTGTGTGGCGGTGGGCGCTTTACGCGCCACTGTCATTACGTCCCTTTCCCGTTCCAGTCGCGTATGGTTCGCGGGAAGAACGACTGCCGAAAAGCCACCGTGCGCGCTCCAATCTCTCTGATTTCACATTCGTGATCTCCTAGGGAGGTGTAAGTAGGGGGAAGCAATATATTCGATACCTAATCCAGAAACGCACCCTCTCGAAACCTGGACAGCAAGCTACACCGCGATGCAGAGCGCCTCTCTTGCAGAATCTGCCACTTGAGTTTGCTAAACATCTCCGTAGCGCTATCACGCTTACCAAATAACCCTGTGACGAAACGCGACGCTCTTCTTTGGATCTTCTCTACCTCCTCCGTCAACCCGACCTGGTACGGACGCCACACTGATGAGCAATACTCAAGTATAGGTCGAACGAGTGTTTTGTAAGCCACCTCCTTTGTTGATGGACTACATTTCCTAAGGACTCTCCCAATGAATCTCAACCTGGTACCCGCCTTACCAACAATTAATTTTATATGATCATTCCACTTCAAATCGTTCCGCACGCATACTCCCAGATATTTTACAGAAGTAACTGCTACCAGTGTTTGTACCGCTATCATATAATCATAAAATAAAGAATCCTTCTTTCTATGTATTCGCAATACAACAAATTTGTCTATATTAAGGGTCAGTTGCTACTCCCTGCACCAAGTGCCTATCCGCTGCAGATCTTCCTGCATTTCGCTGCAATTTTCTAATGCTGCAACTTCTCTGTATACTACAGCATCATCCGCGAAAAGCCGCATGGAACTTCCGACACTATCTACTAGGTCATTTATATACATTGTGAAAAGCAATGGTCCCATAACACTCCGCTGTGGCACGCCAGAGGTTACTTTAACGTCTGTAGACTTCTCTCCATTGAGAGCAACATGCTGTGTTCTGTTTGCTAAAAACTCTTCAATCCAGCCACACAGCTGGTCTGATATTCCGTAGGCTCTTACTTTGTTTATCAGGCGACAGTGCGTTCAAATGGTTCAAATGGCTCTGAGCACTATGGGACTTAACTGCTGTGGTCATCAGTCCCCTAGAACTTAGAACTACTTAAACCTAACTAACCGAAGGACATCACACACATCCATGCCCGAGGCAGGATTCGAACCTGCGACCGTAACGGTCGCGCGGTTCCAGACTGTAGCGCCTAGAACCGCTCGGCCACTTCGGCCGGGCGACAGTGCGGAGCTGTATCGAACGCCTTCCAGAAGTCAAGGAAAATAGAATCTACCTGGGAGCCTGTATCTAATATTTTCTGGGTCTCATGAACAAACAAAGCGAGTTGGGTCTCACACGATCGCTGTTTCCGGAATCCATGTTGATTCCTACAGAGTAGATTCTGGGTTTCGAGAAACGACATGATACGCGAGCGAAAAACATGTTCTAAAAATCTACAACAGATCGACGTCACAGATATACGTCTATAGTTTTGCGCATCTGCTCGACGACCCTTCTTGAAGACTGGGACTACCTGTGCTCTTTTCCAATCATTTGGAACCTTACGTTCCTCTAGAGACTTGCGGTACACGGCTGTTAGAAGGGGGACAAGTTCTTTCGCGTACTCTGAGTAGAGTCGAATTGGTATCCCGTCAGGTCCAGTAGACTTTCCTCTGTTTAGTGATTCCAGTTGCTTCTCTATTCCTTGGACACTTATTTCGATGTCAGCCAATTTTTTCGTTTGTGCGAGGATTTAGGCCCTGCCCAGCCCAGTTGCGAGGCTGTATGCTGAAGCTGCTGAACTACCACTGTCCTACCACCATAACTTTCTCCTCAACAGATACCTGTGGCATTTGTCTGCCATGCGTGGCCGCCCATCCTATGCCTCCTTCTTCGATGACTCCTTTGATCACCAGAATGGGTGAAGACTCTATAATAGTAAGCGGTGTGTGCAGTTTGAGTGATAAGGGACCTCTGATAGGTCCAGATACGTCTCTGGCAGGTGACGCGCACATAAGGATCCTGCCTGATCACCTGCATCCATTCATGTCCATTGTCCATTCTGACGGACTTCGCCAATTCTAGCAGGACAATGCGACACCCCACACGTCCAGAATTGCTACAGAGTGGCTCCAGGAACACTCTTCTGACTTCAAACACTTCCGCTGGCCACCAAACTCTCCAGACATGAACATTATTAAACGTTTCTGTGATGTCTTGCAACGTGCTGTTCAGAAGAGATCTCCACCCCCTCGTACTCTTACGGATTTATGGACAGCCCTGCAGGATTCCTGATGTCAGTTTCCTCTAGCACTACTTCAGACATTAGTAGAGTCTATGCCACGTCGTGTTGCGGCACTTCTGTATTCCCGCGGGGGCCTGTACGATATTAGGCATGTGTACCAGATTCTTTCGCTCTTCAGTGTATTAGATGAGTAAGGCTGTGAGGATGTTTTTCTCGGCGGAATTGCCCCGAACACTACAGCCTATTTACGCTCCTATTATGATCGGTGTACAGTTCCGTTAATTACACGGCGATAATTGTCCACATACCGTATTGCAGTAAACAACAGCAATCACGACGTGACACAATTTTCAACAAAACAGGGGTCTCTTCGACGTCCCGTGTCGTTTCTTAGCAACAGTTTGATTCGAGTCGAATGGCGAGCAACGTGGAGTGGTCGTGTCCACATTCATAAGAACCTGAAGAAATCGTGAAATAGGAGCACTCGCAACGGTGGCGGTCTCTGGTAAGTCATTAACCAGCATGTGATTTCCGCCTATCACTGGCAGCCATAACACGGGCGTTAAACCGACTGCACCTTTTTGCGGATGCATAACATTAATTCTCACATCACGTATGTTGAATGGGTATGAAGCTCTTCAACACAGCTGTTATATTCGAGGTAATTTAATTTTGCAAATCGGTCATCCAGTCTGTTTATCACGGTTTGTTTAAAGCATCTTGTGTTGGAGAACCATTAACTTCACAAATTTTGTAATTAGAGTAAGATCGGAATACTACAAATTATACACGGTCCTGCGAAGATGCACATGCCAATTGATTAATGTATTCACTCGTGTAGATAACATTCGACAGGTGTAGTACATCGTCGTGCTGCCGTGAAACACACGTTTTCCCTGTCCCTGTCGTATGACATAATATGTTTTATAAGACTTTCTAACGCACTTTAGATGAATTTCAGGCGTTAAGTTCTATTTTTAGTCAAATCTAGTGTCCGATTCCCGATCGAAGGACGCCATGAGTTTAGGATGCGAAGGATGGAAGTGGCTGTTATTAAATTTTATCTGTTTATTACAAAAATATATCGCGATTTCTCAGGTTATTGTTAGGCGGGAACCTAAGTTCAACGGTTAAGTTGCTGCTCGTGAATCAAGTAGCAATCGTATTTATAATTTTATTTCTCGCAAATATATAGGACTACTTTTTTCCGAATATGGCACCATTTCCGAAGGCAGGGTTGGTCAGATACTTACAGAGGTCAGCTGAAATTTCTGCGTGTGAGACTGTCTGCTATTACCGGTACATATAATCTTACTTCTCACAAATATATGGCTGTTTTTTTCCGAATGTGCCACGATTGCCGAAAGTGATATTAGGCAGCAATTAAGAGGACAGTTATATGGGTCAGTTCTAGTTCTTCATACCACGGTTCGTTATTATTCGTGATTTTTCATTGTCTGTTGCTATTTCTTTTAGGATTATTTATTTACTTTTTGTCTCTCTATACCGTAGGTCAAGTCTAGTTGTCGATTCCAACGTTAGTTATCTTTCTCGTTCTACCAGAAGAATAGCGAGTGATATGAAAAAGTTAAATCTTTGACGAAATAATTATCAGCCAATAAAAGTCATGAAATAAAACGGAACCCGGAATCAACAATTAGAGTGATACCATACATGGCAATTCTCAAAGAATCACAGCACACACCTACAGCAACAACAGTAGTATAGAAAGTAGCACCAAAACAGGAATCGTATAACGAACCACTGCATGATCCTACAGTGCATTCTTTCAGAATTTTCATGTGTGGTACCGCTCAAAATGTCGACTTCACGTTTCTTTATTACGCCATTTTCATTAGGCGTGGGCCCCTAATCCCTTTAGGATTTACCTATATGGTACAGCTTCCTGTACTGCTACAAAAAAGCGGTAATTGAATCGACAATTAGAACTGACCTATACAGCTCACTTCTGGTTATCGATCCCAAGATTTGTTATTATTTCGTTATTTGTGCAGTGTTTTCTCTTTTAGAAATTCTGTGCTGCTTACTCCTTTTTCCCGCTTATGTCCTGCCTACGTTTCCCATGAGTTACTATTTCTTTCATTTTGCGGTTGTTGTGTTACATTTTAGTTTGTGCCCTTTGAAAACCCACACCCCCCTAAGATTCAATACTTGTTATTAAGAACTGCCGCTATTCAATATTACGAGTTTACTATGCGTGATGCTGCAGTCAACTGTAAAGGTAGTCTCTGGTCCTTTCACTTACTGGCGTAAAATATGACAATAATTCAGGCACTGAAAACCAGAAGGGCCCAAAGCACCTATGCAAAGTTCAGGGAAAAACAGATATTTGTGAAAATCAAATTTGTAGGGAAACTATCAGTCTTATAGCTGTGATTTTTTTAACATCCCATATTTCCTATTAATATAGTTTAATATTTATCATTCTTATTATTACACACCTCACAGGCCTTTATCTGACCACGCGAAGCATGTATGTCTATTTGCTCCTCCTGTTCTTCCAGTACTTTTTCATTCGTTGGCTAAAGGCTCTCTTCCTTTCTTCGGTCCACTTTGATCTTTCGGTTTTAGGTGCTGTCTTCTCTGACATTACTTCCCAATTGTGTATTTTGTGTCTACAGACGCTTTTGGCTGTGATGTCCGCTGAATTAAACTGTGCTTCTTCCAGATCAGTTTTGACTTGTGCCATCCAAGGTGTAGTGGTTTTGAGCCTCTGTTTGTATCTGAGTATTCTGTTGGTCCGTCTGGTCTGTGAGAGCCTGACGGCGTGGCCAACTTCTCTGTGGTGTCTCCTGTATCCATTGTCTGTGAGTTTTGGTCCAATAATGTTCCTGATAATTTTTCTTTCCTGTGTGAGCATCTTCTCTAGGTCACCCTTGGTGTGTAGCGTCAGTGTCTCACAGGCGTATAACACCTCAGGTTTGATTACAGTATTGTAGAGACGAATTTTGACGGAAGTGGACAGACATTTTTAGTTGTAGATGCCCGCATTTTGTGTAAGGCTCTCTTAATCTTCAGTAACCTGGTGTTCTGCGTGACTTTCTCCCATCCTGTCGACCCCAGCACATCCCCTACATGATTAAAATGAGTTACTGTGTTGATCTTGCTGTATTTTGTGTTTACTCTTTGAGTACTTGTGTTATTATTATTAATCTAAGGTTAAAGGTAATGGCGTCTTTTAACTGTAATGTAGTTTGTAACTAATGTAAAACTAGAATCAGAACATAAGTACAGACACTTAATACACATAGTTGTGACCTGCCTCAAGACTTCGGATCCCTGTTATCATCATTTTCATTAAGCACATTCTTTGGCTTGAGGTTCAGATAAAACTGTCTGTTAAATTTAGGCATGAAATCTAGTAGCTTTCTTGAGTATATGTGTTTCAAGTTTGATATAGTAATTTCTTGAATGTTTGTGTTTCAAGATAGTTATTTGCCTTATATCTACGTATGGGGGCTCTAGATTTTGCAAGGCATCTACAAACTGTGGATAAATAGCAAATTGTCGTCTCCCTCACTGTGACTTGAAGAAAATGGTGGCCTCACACGATTCCAAGGAACAAAATGAGATTAAAAAAAAAAGTAGACACGGTGTTAGACAATCAAGCAGGCGGGCCGCGTTCAACCCCCCGACTGGCCACAAACGTTTTCTGCTTTAGATGTTCGCTGTGTCCAAATTTGTGTTTGTATCGTGGTGCAATGTCCGTTTGCAACAGTGCGGTGTAAGGAACGGACCTATAATGACATTTGATCCTGCACAACTACTCTTTCCCGGGTTCGATTCCTGGCGGGGTCAGGGATTTTCTCTGCCTCGTGTTGACTGGGTGTTGTGTGATGTCCTTAGGTTAGTTAGGTTTAAGTAGTTTTAAGTTCTAGGGGACTGATGACCATAGATGTTAAGTCCCATAGTGCTATTAAAAAAAAAAAAAAAACTACTACTACTCTATTATCAGCCGAAAGAAATTGACTTTCGAATGGGAACCGCAAGTGTTTGACAACAAGGAGACAAGTCCACCGAACCCTTCACCAGAAAACAAGTCTGGTGTGTCGTACACGGCATGAGAGACAGTACGGGTGTCATATGATAGGAATCTCTTACCAACGCACCTAATTTGAACGCCTGTAAGTGAGTGAGATCTGTCTCCCTGCCCAATTTAGGTTACGTTACTTTAATCAACAGTTCATGGATACCTGTTGAGAATTTCATCATTGCAAAATTTCTTAAAAGTAAATTGTTACGACGAACATCATTTTGGTAGTTAATTCGGTAACATTCTTAAAGACTCTAATAGTCTCAACGTCCATTTTACAAACTAGAGTGCTGAAACCAAGGAACGTGATTTTGTGGTGGCGCTTCTCTCCAGGAGCTTCCAGATGTTATGAAGAAATGGGCGCCATTGTAACCGGACAGCATTACTGCAGCAATGAAAGTTTGTGCCTCGGGCCATCATGGAAGTGAATATCAGAGAAACCGGCGAGACAGCTTTTCGCAAATGTTCTTATACACCCAGGGCCGGTGCAAGCCCAAGTGCCGCCCCGTGTGAGCTGCTAAATTGTCCCCCCCCCCCCCCCCCAATTTTTTTTAAACGTTTGTGGAATTTTATTTAAACTAATCTGTAGGAAATGTCAGTAATCAATCGCGATTTTTCTTACTTAACGCAATGAAAGTGCTTATGACCAATCTTGACTCCCTCGGCCAACTACCGAAACGAATTCTGTAGTTTTCGTTGTAGAGAACGCAACAACACCTATTGCCTGGAAAGGCGAATTGGTGACACGGGAGTGCCAGGAACTAGGTCACGTGACGAGGTACAGCGAGGCTACGGTTAAACTAGCGCCCAAGAAGAAGAAGCAAGAAGCTCACAATAGCTATGTGACCGATGATATGGATAAATGTATTATCTGACAGCAATTTCTATGGCGTTACGAACAATAGAAAGAAATACGAAATTTGCGAAAACTGCACATCTTTTGTCAAACAGAAATGAGCTTCAAAGATAGTAAGGAAACCCTTAGAACCAATGTTCTGTCTATGGATTTTAGTTTTAGAAGGTGTCAAAATTAACGTTTTGTTTTGTGCGGACGAGAGGACATTGTTGCTAAAAGACCATACTTCCTAGGTTTTCATCAGAATCAAAGTGACCAGTAATTTACTAAGATGAAACATGGATTCACACGTTTGCAAAGTGATAGTGTGCGAGTAGTATTTTCCATAATGCGGGAAGAATAAAACACTCGGAAACTGCCACTGAAGGGCTCAGCAAAATTGCTTCAGGCTTAACATGTAACCGCAGTATCGAACATTGCATTCGAATTTCCAAATTAGATTTCGTCTTCTGCCAAATTAGTTGTGAGTAAACGCACGGCGTGTAACAGGCTGGCAGCACTCCACTCATAAGAATACTAACGTCTACGCCAGACTGCTTCCCCCTCTCTGTTCCTCCGGCGTAAACACACGACGGTGCTGCCACAGTGGCGAGGAAGAAATTAGTCCTCCTCCCCCCCTTGTTCAACAGGGGCGGTCGGCAGGTAGTCGAGGCGCCATGCCACAGTTCCCGAAGCCGCACCCTCCTAGGTTTGCTTTTGAACCCCCTCTTGGGCATGAATGTTGAGTTTGTCCAGTAAAAAAGAAAAAGGGGGAGGGGGGAGCGGCAGATTTGCCGCCCCTCGGAAAGTGCCGCCCCATGCGGTCGCACGTTTCGCACATGCCTTGCGCCGGCCCTGTATACAGGGTGTTACAAAAAGGTACGGCCAAACTTTCAGGAAACATTCCTCACACACAAATAAAGAAAAGATGTTATGTGGACATGTCTCCGGAAACGCTTAATTTCCATGTTAGAGCTCATTTTAGTTTCGTCAGTATCTACTGTACTTCCTCGATTCACCGCCAGTTGGCACAATTGAAGGAAGATAATGTTGACTTCGGTGCTTGTGTTGACATCCGACTCATTGCTCTATAGTACCAGCCTCAAGCACATCAGTACGTAGCATCAACAGGTTAGTGTTCATCACGAACTTGGTTTTGCAGTCAGTGCAATGTTTACAAATGCGGAGTTGGCAGATGCCCATTTGATGTATGGATTAGCACGGGGCAACAGCCGTGGCGCGGTACGTTTGTATGGAGACAGATTTCCAAAACGAAGGTGTCTCGACAGGAAGACATTCGTAGCAATTGATCGGTGTCTTAGGGAGCACGGAACATTCTAGCCCATGACTCGCGACTGGAGAATACCCAGAACGACGAGGACACATGCAACGGACGAGGCAATTCTTCGTGCAGTTGACGATAACCCTAATGTCAGCGTCAGAGAAGTTGCTGCTGTACAAGGTAATGTTGACCACGTCACTGTACGGAGAGTGCTACGGGAGAACCAGTTGTTTACGTACCATGTACAGCGTGTGCACGCACTATCAGCAGCTGATTGGCCTCCACTGGTACACTTCTGTGAATGGTTCATCTGACAATGTGTCAATCCACATTTCAGTGCAAAAGTTCTCTTTTCGGATGAGGCTTCATTCCAACGTGATCAAATTGTAAATTCTCACAATCAACATGTGTGGGCTGACGAGAACCCGTACGCAATTGTGCAATCACACCATCGACACAGATTTTCTGTGAACGTTTGGGCAGGAATTGTTGGTGATGTCTCGATTGGGCCCCTTCTTCTTCCACCTATGCTCAATGGAGCATGTCATCATGATTTCATACGGGATACTCTACCTGTGCTGCTGGAACATGTGCCTTTACAAGTACGACACGTGGTTCATGCACGATGGAGCTCCTGCACATTTCAGTCGAAGTGTTCGTACGCTTCTCAACAACAGATTCGGTGATCGATGGATTGGTAGAGGCGGACCAATTCCGTGGCCTCCACGCTCTCCTGACCTCAACCCTCTTGACTTTCATTTATGGGGACATTTGAAAGCTCTTGTCGACACAACCCCTGTACCAAATGTAGAGACTCTTCGTGCTCGTATTGTGGACGGCTGTGATACAATATGCCATTCTCCAGGACTCCATCAGTGCATCAGGGATTCCATGGGACGGAAGGTGGATGCATGTATCCTCGCTAACGGAGGACATTTTGAACATTTCCTGTAACAAGGTGTTTGAAGTCATGCTGGTATGTTCTGTAGGTGTGTGTTTCCATTCCATGATTAATGTGATTTGAAGAGAAGTAATAAAATGAGCTCTATCATGGAAAGTAAGCATTTCCGGACACAGGTCCAAATAACATATTTTCTTTCTTTGTGTGTGAGGAATGTTTCCTGAAAGTTTGGCCGTACATTTTTGTAACACCCTGTATACCAGTGTAGTGCAGATGGACAGCATGGACAAAGCTGGTTCATTGTAAGATTAACAGATGTCAGGAGAACGCATACATGCCACAATCTCAAAATGAATGGCGGTTATGGTTCTCAGCGCTTCAGTTTGTTTCACACATGTATGTTTCATTTTTCTGTTGTTACCTTCTTTTCCGTTATCTCAGTTGCTTCACAATGTAATTCATGCCAATGTAATTAATTTGGTGAACTCTGGTGGGATTATATCACATGCATATGATTGTCTTTTTCTCTGTGATAGATTCGTTTGTTTATGAATAAGCCTCATTGACTTCTGATATCGCCTCTACCGAGGGAAACTCCCCGTCGCAACCCCTCAGATCTAGTGGTAAGATGGCCCCTTGCATAGCCCGTCAAAAACTGAACACAGATCAAGCTTGAAAACAGGAAAAAGGTGTACTGAAATGTGAAAAAAGGCAAAATGATAACAGTGACTTGTTCAAGTTTAACAAGTGTGATACTGAGCACATACAAACAGCTAGGGTGTTGAAATAAAATGGTTACAGTGTTGGACCACAAAGCGGACGAGTCGGGTTTGAAACTCTCTCATAGTATTTATTTTTATTTTCTTCGCAAGATTTTGAACTGTCCGTTCAGTCACTGAAATGTTCGTTCTCTTTCTATAGACTTGGCAGTTGTCGTACTACACATTGGTTATAGAATATGAGTCATGTGGTAAGAATATGTTAACATTTCAAGTAAACGTGATGAAAAGTGAGAACGGGTGAGACATCTCACAAAAATGAAAACAACAAATAAACGGGTGTGAACTATGTTACAACGAAAGATTAGTTCCAAACGGAACACAACTTCAAAAACATATCTTTTGACAGGGTACAGAGAAACTATGTGAGAAGCGAGCTGTTGCATTCATTTGTTGCAGCTTATGTTTTCATCATTTCCTTAGGAGTGGTCACGTTCACATTCATACCAACCCCTAAATTGGGCAAGGAGGGATATCTCACTAACTTACCAAGCGTACGAATTAGGTGCGTTAGTAAGAGATTCAAATGACACACATGCTGTCAGTAATGCTGTGTCTGACACACTAGACATGTTTTCCGGTTGGGATTCGGTTGACTTATCTCCTTGTCATCAAATGTTTCCGGTTCCCATTTGAAAGCCACTTTCTGTCGGCTGCTAATAAACTAGTTACACAGAATCAACTGTCATTCTAGGACCCTTCCTTACACCTCACTGTTGCAAATGGACGTTGTGCCATGATACAGACCCAAATTTCAATAAGGCGAACAGCTTAAAAAAAAAGTTAGTGGCCGGTGAGGTGGGGGGGGAAGGGGGGGGGGGGTTGAACACGGTTCACTGCTTGATTGTCTAACATCATGTCCACCTTCTTTTTATCTCATTTCGTTCGTTATTATTTGTTGCAATTGTTCGTGGCATATGTCCCACGACACCCTTGTTGATCCATTTACCCAGTTATTTTTATTACCCAGGGCAGCTAACCCTCTAACCAAACACGCTGAGCCACCATGCCGACTTTAACCACTAGGCAATTGCTCGTCCAGGCTCCTTTCTACTGCACTTGTTAAGCTTGGACCATTTGTTGTGTCTGGCCACTCGTCTGATACAGGATGCCCAGGAAGCTGTTCTCTCGGATCGCTAGACAACAATTGGAGCAAAGCGTATTAATAGAGTTTATTACAGTAAGCTGAATTGACAATCCTTAACTTTGTGTATTCACAAAGGTGTGTTGCAAGCAAATGGGGACACGCAAATAATCAGTGTCCTTTGGTATATACAATTTCAGTGCAAGCAAAAACAATACAGTTCGTAACTCACTGCTGTGGCGTTTGTATGACGGCTCGTCTTCCACTCCACTGCAGCTAGGCGGCGCGGAACTCACATTCCCTGTGTGTAGTTGCTGCTGCTGTCTCAGTGTCGTGCTAGAGATGTGTTCATCAGCATGCAATTGGCTGACACTTGTCGTTACACTGGAACACCATCCACTGTTTCTATATTGCTTCTTTTTTTTTTCACAGTACAGTACATTTTCTTCCTGTTTTGATGCTTCATCTGTGTTCACTTTCTGATTAGCTGTCCACTGGGGAATGTGATGGGGAGTTTCCCTGGTTGAGTATCTACTTTGACATAGGTATGACGTCATTGGTTGAAGCCGACAGGTGGACACCGAAGCGTGGATTTATCCTTTGTTTTCGACAGAACTCTAATTTGTCTGTTAAAACATAGATTCCTAATTCATGGAACGAAATGCCTTTCGAAATGTTTTTTTTCTGCTTACGTGTCGAAAAATAAGGTGGGCGTGTGTGCCTTATCGCCTTTGTGCCACTCCAGTTCGTATCCTTAATACCAGTACAGTGCTGCCACATTTCCGTGGTTTCTGGTAGCGATCGCTTGAAGACGAGCTGCCGATATGTGATTCATTTCGCATTCAGACTGTGCGCCATAGGTCAGATGCCATAGTCGGCATTGCTTAATGATGTATTTCATTTCCTAATTTATAGCAGTGAGCATCATTTGTATGTGGCCTCCCACGCTGTTGTCTATCTCGTGATGTGACACAAGATGTTTCCTCAGCGATGAGTCGATTAAGCATCCCACACACGACAGATACATCACCGGCAATGTTGTGAGCAAAATAGCCTGCAATCAGTCACACAACACGCATTACCTAGCAAATTCAACGAGTATTTCGAACGCCACTATGTCAGGAAATCCTCTTATCTAAATTTATCTGCCATGATTAGCAAAACTCAGTATGTCAATTAATTCTGGAAAACAAAGCATTGAAATCTGTTAAAAATGTTTTGGAATATTTCATGTTGGAAACCATAAAATATCAACTACATTGTTGTCCAAATTTCAACTGTCTCCTCTTCAACTTTTTCCTGCCCAGTATCCAGTACCTCCATATTCTCCGGATCTCAAAACATGCGACTCCTTTTTGTGGGGCTATATTAAAGGCAAGGTGTACAGCAATAACTCCAAAACCACAGCCATTCAGCAGGTCATCGACAGCATCGATGTTCTGACACTCCAGCAGGTCATGCAGAATTTTCGCTATTCGTCTGCGCCACACCATCGCCAATCATGGCAGGCATATCGAACATGCCATAGCGTAAATCATTTTACATGTTGAATAAAGTTTGTACACGCCGTAGTTTGCAACTAATTTACGTTATTTTTATGTTGTTATTGTCGTTGTGGTCTTCAGTCCTGAGACTGGTTTAATGCAGCTCTTCATGCTACTCTATCCTGTGCAAGCTTCTTCATCTCCCAGTACTTACTGCAACCTACATCCTTCTGAATCTGCTCGGTGTATTCATCTCTTGGTCTCCCTCTACGATTTTTACCCTCCATGCTGCCCTCCAATACTAAATTTGTGATCCCTTGATGCTTCAGAATGTGTCCTAGCAACCGATCCCTTCTTCTAGTCAAGTTGTGCCCCAATCCTATTCAATACCTCCTCATTAGTGATATGATCTACCAATCTAATCTTCAGCAATCTTCTGTAGCACCACATTTCGAAATCTTCTATTCTCTTCTTGTCCAAACTAGTTATCGTCCATGTTTCACTTCCATATATGGCTACACTCCATACAAATACTTTCAGAAACGACTTCCTGACACTTAAATCTATACTCGATGTTAACAAATTTCTCTTCTTCAGAAATGCTTTCCATGCAATTGCCAGTCTACATTTTATATCCTCTCTACATCGACCAGGCTCAGTTATTTTGCTCAGCAAATAGCAAAACTCCTTTTACTGCCTTAAGTGTCTCATTTCCTAATCTAATTCCCTCAGCATCACCCGACTTAATTCGACTACATTCCATAATCCTCGTTCTGCTTTTGTTGATGATCATCTGATATCCTCCTTTCGAGAGACTGTCCATTCCGTTCAACTTCTCTTCCAAGTCCTTTGCCATCTCTGACAGAATTACAATGTCATCGGCGAAACTCAAAGTTTTCATTTCTACTCCATGGATTTTAATACCTACTCCAAATTTTTCTTTTGTTTCCTTTACTGCTTGCTCAATATAAAGAAAGTAGACAAATCCACGCCACGTCATGTTGGGACACATCTGCATGCTCGCATGTGCTCTACACAATGTTAGGTAGATGTCCAACATTCTGAGCACCTTCAGTGTATAATATAGAGTACGCCTGTATTGATGACCTCGTCTGAAGCATCTGGCAACCAAACTATAATCATACATTAACCAAAAAATGTTACGAGAAGTGGAGCAACCAATTTGAAAGAAGCCTGCCTGGGAGTATTATGTTGTCAGTAAGGAAGCAGTAACGAAATTGTGGCTCAAAAAAAATCCATAACTAACATTGTTGACTAATCATTAGGTGTCACGTGAATAACATTGAATATACTCAACAGTTATAGTTCTTAAAAGGTAGCTACATCAACTTAATATAAGTAAGAAGTATTTGATATCTAAAATGTAGTAAATTTTTATTTCCCCACAGCAGAGTGTTCTCGATACAAAGCTGCAATGTTTCTTAGCCCATCGACTGCGATTTTGGAGGAAATAACACACCTCCAGCAGCTTGATGTTCACAACAGAATGAAATCGGACATGCCTTCTTTCTATTGGTATCTACTCAGGCTTTACAGTTTTAAAAAGTGCGTTCCTTCAAATTCATATAAGAACATAGTATTTTATTTCCAAAATGCAGTAAATCTTTGTTTCCTCAAAGCAGGGTGTCCGCGTTGTAAGGCTGCAATTTTTATTTGCCCATTAACTGGGCTTTTGGTGGAAATGACACACCACCAGCAGCATGTTGCCCACGAGAGCGGCTGGGGGGGGGGGGGGGGGCGAACGGAGGAGGACAAGTTGTTCTTCTATTGGTATATACTCAGGCTTTATAGTGTTTTAAGGAATGTTCGTTCAAGTTCATATTAGAACGTGGCATTTTATTTCCAAAGTGTAGCAAATTTTTGTTTTCTCACAGCAGGGTGATCGCACTACAAGGCTGCAATTTTTATTTGCCCATCAATTGGGCTTTTGGTGGAAATGACTAACCACCAGCAGCATATTGTCCACGAGAGGAAGGATGGGAGGGTGTGGGGCGAAAGGAAGAGGGCAAGTTGTTGTTCTATTGGTATGTACTCAGGCTTTATAGTGTTTTAAAGACTGTTCGTTCAAGTTCATATAAGAACATAGCATATTATTTCCAAAGTGTAGTAAATCTTTGTTTTCTCACAGCAGGGTGTTCGCACTACAAGGCTGCAATTTTTATTTGGCCATCAAGTGGGCTTTTGGTGGAATTGACACACCACCAGCAGCATGTTGTCCTTCAGAGAGGGAGGGAGGAGGGGGGGGGGGGTGGGGCAAGCGGAAGAGGGCTAGTTGTTGTTCTATTGGTATGTACTCAGGTTTTATTGTGTTTCAAAGAATGTTTGTTCAAGTTCATATAAGAACACAGCATTTTATTTCCAAAGTGTAGTAAATCTTTGTTTTCTCACAGCTGGGTGATTGCACTACAAGGCTGCAATTCTTATTTGCCCATCAATTGGGCTTTTGGTGGAACTGACTAACCACCAGCAGCATGTTGCCCACGAGAGCGGGTGGGGGGGGGGGAGGGGGGGGGGGGCGAGCGGAAGAGGACAAGTTGTTCTTCTATTGGTATATACTAAGGCTTTATAGTATTTTTAGGAATGTTCGTTCAAGTTCATAAAAGAACGTAGCATTTTATTTCCAAAGTGTAGTAAATCTTTGTTTTCTCACAGCAGGGTGATCGCACTGCAAGGCTGCAATATGTATTTTCCCATCAAGGGGGCTTTTGCTGGAAGTGACACACCAGCAGCAGCATGGTGTACACGAGAAATGGCGCGGGGTCGGGGGGTGGGGGTGGGGGGGGTGGGGGGGGTGCGGTTGGGAGGGGGGGGTGGTGGGAGGGCGGTCGGAAGAGGACAAGTTGTTCTTCTATTGGCATGTACTAAGGCTTCATAGTGTTTTAAAGAATGTTCATTCAAGTTCATATAAGAACGTAGCATTTTATTTCCAAAGTGTAGTAAATCTTTGTTTTCTCACAGCGGGGTGATCGCACTACAAGGCTGCAATTTTTATTTGCCCATCAAGTGGGCTTTTGGTGGAACTGACACACCACCAGCAGCATGTTGCCCAAGCGAGCGGGGGGGGGGGGGGGTGGGGGGGGGGGGCGAACGGAGGAGGACAAGTTGTTCTTCTATTGGTATTTACTCAGGCTTTATAGTGTTTTAAGGAAAGTTCGTTCAAGTTCATATTAGAACGTGGCATTTTATTTCCAAAGTGTAGCAAATTTTTGTTTTCTCACAGCAGGGTGATCGCACTACAAGGCTGCAATTTTTATTTGCCCATCAAGTGGGCTTTTGGTGGAAATGACACACCACCGGCAGCATATTGTCCACGAGAGGAAGGATGGGAGGGGGTGGGGCGAAAGGGAGTGGGCAAGTTGTTGTTCTATTGGTATGTACTCAGGCTTTATAGCGTTTTAAAGAATGTTCGTTCAAGTTCATATAAGAACGTAGCATTTTATTTCCAAAGTGTAGTAAATCTTTGTTTTCTCACGGCAGGGTGATTGCACTACAAGGCTGCAATTTTTATTTGCCCATCAAGTGGGCTTTTGGTGGAAATGACACACCACCAGAAGCATGTTGTCCATGAGAGAGGGTGGGGGGAGGGGGGGCGAGTGGAAGAGGACAAGTTGTTCTTCTATTGGTATGTACTCAGGCTTTATAGTGTTTTAAGGAATGTTCGTTCAAGTTCATAAAAGAACGTAGCATTTTATTTCCAAAGTGTAGTAAATCTTTGTTTTCTCACAGCAGGGTGATCGCACTACAAGGCTGCAATATGTATTTTCCCATCAAGGGGGCTTTTGGTGGAAGTGACACACCACCAGCAGCATGGTGTACACGAGAAGTGGCGCGGGGAGGGGGGGAGGGTGCGGGTGGGAGGGGGGTGGGTGGGGGGTGGGAGGGTGGGCGGAAGAGGACAAGTTGTTCTTCTATTGGCATGTACTAAGGCTTCATAGTGTTTTAAAGAATGTTCGTTCAAGTTCATATAAGAACGTAGCATTTTATTTCCAAAGTGTAGTAAATCTTTGTTTTCTCACAGCAGGGTGATCGCACTACAAGGCTGCAATTTTTATTTGCCCATCAAGTGGGCTTTTGGTGGAACTGACACACCACCAGCAGCATGTTGCCCAAGAGAGTGGGTGGGGAGGGGTGGGGGGCGAACGGAGGAGGACAAGTTGTTCTTCTATTGGTATATACTCAGGCTTTATAGTGTTTTAAGGAATGTTCATTCAAGTTCATATTAGAACGTGGCATTTTATTTCCAAAGTGTAGCAAATTTTTGTTTTCTCACAGCAGGGTGATCGCACTACAAGGCTGCAATTTTTATTTGCCCATCAAGTGGGCTTTTGGTGTAAATGACACACCACCGGCAGCATATTGTCCACGAGAGGAAGGATGGGAGGGGGTGGGGCGAAAGGGAGAGGGCAAGTTGTTGTTCTATTGGTATGTACTCAGGCTTTATAGCGTTTTAAAGAATGTTCGTTCAAGTTCATATAAGAACGTAGCATTTTATTTCCAAAGTGTAGTAAATCTTTGTTTTCTCACAGCAGGCTGATCGCACTACAAGGCTGCAATATTTATTTGCCTATCATGTGGGCTTTTGGTGGAAATGACACACCACCAGAAGCATGTTATCCACGAGAGAGAGAGTGGGGGGAGGGGGGGCGAGTGGAAGAGGACAAGTTGTTCTTCTATCGGTATGTACTCAAGCTTTATAGCGTTTTAAAGAATGTTCATTCAAGTTCATATAAGAACGTAGCATTTATGGTGTCACCGCCAGACACCACACTTGCTAGGTGGTAGCTTAAATCGGCCGCGGTCCATTTAGTACATGTCGGACCCGCGTGTCGCCACTGTGTATTCGCAGACCTAGCGCCACCACCAAGGCAGGTCTCGTGATATGAGAGAGCACTCGCCCAGTTGTACGAGAACCTAGCTACCGACCAGATGTACGAAGCCTTTCTCTCTCATTAGCCGAGAGACAGAATAGCCATCAGCTAAGTTAATGGCTACGAACTAGCAAGGCGCCATTAGCCATACAGTGATTGTACTTAAAGTCTCCTGTGTATCGTCAAGATCGATGTACCTCAATGAGTAAAGTTAAGTATTAAACCTGCTCCGTACTTTTCTTCCTAACATTAATTACGTATCCTGTTCCAGTACTTCACGCCCGTCTGCGTTAGTCTAGCTTGCCTTTTCAGCCATCTCAACTTCACGGTGTCGGCCCAGCTACCGACACAACAGCATTTTATTTCCAAAGTGTAGTAAATCTTTGTTTTCTCACAGCAGGGTGATCGCACTACAAGGCTGCAATTTTTATTTGCCCATCAAGTGGGCTTTTGGTGGAATTGACACAGCACCAGCAGCATGCTGTCCATGAGAGAGGGGGGGGGGGGGTGGCGGGGGGCGAGGGGAAGAAGACAAGTTGTTCTTCTATTGGCATGTACTCAGGCTTTATAGCGTTTTAAAGAATGTTCGTTCAAGTTAATAAAAGAACGTAGCATTTTATTTCCAAAGTGTAGTAAATCCTTGTTTTCTCACAGCAGGGTGATCGCACTACAAGGCTGCAATTTTTATTTGCCCATCAAGTGGGCTTTTGGTGGAATTGACACACCACCAGCAGCTTGTTGTCCATGAGAGTGGGCGGGGGGGGGGGGGGGGGGGGGGGGAGGGGGAGGGGGGCCGAGCGGAAGAGGACAAGTTGTTCTTCTATTGGTATGTACTCAGGCTCTATAGTGTTTTAAAGAATGTTCGTTCAAGTTCATATAAAAATGTAGCATTTTATTTCCAAACTGTAGTAAATCTTTGTTTTCTCACAGAAGGGTGATCGCACTACAAGGCTGCATTTCTTATTTGCCCATCAAGTGGGCTTTTGGTGGAATTGACACACCAGCAGAAGCATATTGTCCACGAGAGGAAGGTTGGGAGGGGGTGGGGCAAAAGGAAGAGGGCAAGTTGTTGTTCTATTGGTATGTACTCAGGCTCTATAGTGTTTTAAAGAATGTTCGTTCAAGTTCATATAAGAACGTAGCATTTTATTTCCAAAGTGTAGTAAATCTTTGTTTTCTCACAGCAGGGTGATCGCACTACAAGGCTGCAATTTTTATTTGCCTATCAAGTGGGCTTTTGGTGGAACTGACACACCACCAGCAGCATGTTGCCCAAGAGAGCGGGTGGGGAGGGGTGGGGGGCGAACGGAGGAGGACAAGTTGTTCTTCTATTGGTATATACTCAGGCTTTATAGTGTTTTAGAGAATGTTCGTTCAAGTTCATATAAGAACGTAGCATTTTATTTCCAAAGTGTAGTAAATCTTTGTTTTCTCACAGCAGGGTGATCGCTCTACAAGGCTGCAATTTTTATTTGCCCATCAAGTGGGCTTTTGGTGGAATTGACACACCACCAGAAGCATGTTGTCCACGAGAGAGGGTGCGGGGAGGGGGGGCGAGTGGAAGAGGACAAGTTGTTCCCCTATTGGTATGTACTCAGGCTTTATAGTGTTTTGAAAAATGTTAGTTCAAGTTCATATAATAATGTAGCATTTTATTTCCAAATGGTAGTTAATCTTTGTTTTCTCACAGCAGGGTGATCGCACTACAAGGCTGGAATTTTTATATGCCCATCAAGTGCGCTTTTGGTGGAATTGACACAGCACCAGCAGCATGTTGTCCATGACCAGGGGGGGGGGGGGGTGGCGGGGGGCGAGGGGAAGAGGACAAGTTGTTCTTCTATTGGTATGTGCTCAAGCTTTATTGTGTTTTAAAGAACGTTCGTTCAAGTTCATATAAGAACGTAGCATTTTATTTTCAAAGTGTAGTAAATCTTTGTTTTCTCACAGCAGGGTGATCGCACTACAAGGCTGGAATTTTTATATGCCCATCAAGTGGGCTTTTGGTGGAATTGACACTGCACCAGCAGCATGTTGTCCATGAGAGGGGGGGGCGGGGGGGTAGGCGGGGGGCGAGGGGAAGAAGACAAGTTGTTCTTCTATTGGCATGTACTCAGACTTTATAGCGTTTTAAAGAATGTTCGTTCAAGTTAATAAAAGAACGTAGCATTTTATTTCCAAAGTGTAGTAAATCCTTGTTTTCTCACAGCAGGGTCATCGCACTACAAGGCTGCAATTTTTATTTGCCCATCAAGTGGGCTCTTGGTGGAAATGACACACCACCAGCAGCATATTGTCCACGAGAGGAAGGATGGGAGGGGATGGGGCAAAAGGAAGAGGGGAAGTTGTTGTTCTATTGGTATGTACTCAGGCATTGTAGTGTTTTAAAGAATGTTCGTTCAACTTCATATAAGAACGTAGCATTTTATTTCCAATGTGTTGTAGATCTTTATTGTCCCACAGCAGGGTGATCACACTACATGACTGCAGTTTTTATTTGCCCATCGAGTGGGCTTTTGGTGGAAATGACACACCACCAGCAGCATGTTGTCTACGAGAGGGGTGATGGGAGGGGGTGGGGCGAACGGAAGAGGGCAAGTTGTTCTTCTATTGGTATGTACTCAGGCTTTATAGAGTTTTAAAGAATATTCGTTCAAGTTCATATAAAAATGTAGCATTTTATTTCCAAAGTGTAGTAAATCTTTGTTTTCTCACAGCAGGGTGATCGCACAACAAGGCTGCAATTTTTATTTGCCCATCAAGTGGGCTTTTCGTGGAACTGACACACCAACAGCAGCATGTTGTCCACGTGTGGGTGGGGGGGGGGGGGGGGGGGGGACCGAGCAGAAGAGGCAAGTTATTGTTCTATTGGCATGTACTCAGGGTTTATAGTGTTTTAAAGAAAGTTCGTACATCTTCATATAAGAACGTAGCATTTTATTTCCAAAGTGTTGTAGATCTTTGTTGTCTCACAGCAGGGTGATCACACTACAAGGCTGCAGTTTTTATTTGCCCATCAAGTGGTCTTTTGGTGGAAATGACACACCACCAGCAGCATATTGTCCACGAGAGGAAGGATGGGAGGGGGTGGGGCGAAAGGAAGAGGGCAAGTTGTTGTTCTATTGGTATGTACTCAGGCTTTATAGCGTTTTAAAGAATGTTCGTTCAAGTTCATATAAGAACGTAGCATTTTATTTCCAAAGTGTAGTAAATCTTTGTTTTCACACAGCAGGGTGATCGCACTACAAGGTGTTTCAAAGAATGTTCGTTCAAGTTCATATAAGAACGTAGCATTTTATTTCCAAAGTGTAGTAAATCTTTGTTTTCTCACAGCAGGCTGATCGCACCACAAGCCTGCAATTTTTATTTGCCTATCATGTGGCCTTTTGGTGGAATTGACACACCAGCAGCAGCATGTTGTCCACGAGAGTGGCCTGGTGGCGGGGGGGGGGGGGGGGGGGGGGGGGGGGGGGGGGGGGGTGGAGGGGGGGGCGAGCGGAAGAGGACAAGTTGTTCTTCTATTGGCATGTACTCATGCTTTATAACGTTTCAAAGAATGTTCGTTCAAGTTAATAAAAGAACGTAGCATTTTATTTCCAAAGTGTAGTAAATCTTTGTTTTCTCACAGCAGGGTGATCGCACTACAAGGCTGCAATTTTTATTTACCCATCAAGTGGGCTTTTGGTGGAAATGACACAACACCAGCAGCATGTTGTCAACGAGAGAGGGTGGGTGGGGGGGGGAGGGGGCGGGGGTTAGCAGATGAGGACAAGTTGTTCTTGTATTGGTATGTACTCAGGCTCTATAGTGTTTTAAAGAATGATCGTTCTAGTTCATATAAAAATGTAGCATTTTATTTCCAAACTGTAGTAAATCTTTGTTTTCTCACAGCAGGGTGATCGCACAACAAGGCTGCAATTTTTATTTGCCCATCAAGTGGGCTTTTGGTGGAATTGACACACCAACAGCAGCATGTTGTCCACGAGAGGGGGGGGGGGGGGGAGGGGCGAGCAGAAGAGGCAAGTTATTGTTCTATTGGTATGTACTCAAGCTTTATAGTGTTTTAAAGAATGTTCGTACAAGTTCATATAAGAACGTAGCATTTTATTTTCAAAGTGTAGTAAATCTTTGTTTTCTCACAGCAGGGTGATAGCACTACAAGGCTGCAGTTTTTATTTACCCATCGAGTGGGCGTTTCGTGGAAATGACACACCACCTGCAGCATGTTGTCCACGAGAGGTGGCGGGGGGGGGGGGGGGGGGGGGGGCGGCCGAGCGGAAGAGGCAAGTTATGGTTCTATTGGTATGTACTCAGGCTTCATAGTGTTTTAAAGAATGTTCTTTAAATTCATATAAGAACGTAGTATTTTATTTCCAAAGTGTAGTATATCTTTGTTTTCTCACAGCCGGGTGATCGCACTACAAGGCTGCATTTCTTATTTGCCCATCAAGTGGGCTTTTGGTGGAATTGACGCACCACCAGCAGCTTGTTGTTCACGAGAATGGGTGGTGAGGGGGGGGGGGGGGGAGGGGCGGCAAGTGGAAGAGGACAAGTTGTTCTTCCATTCGTATGTGCTCAGGCTTTATTGTGTTTTAAAGAATGTTCGTTCAAGTTCATATAAGAACGTAGCATTTCATTTCCAAAGTGTAGTAAATCTTTGTTTTCTCACAGCAGGGTGATCGCACTACAAGGCTGCAATTATTATTTGCCCATCAAGTGGGCTTTTGGTGGAATTGACACACCAACAGCAGCATGTTGTCCACGAAAGGGTGGGGGGGGGGGGAGGGACGAGCAGGAGAGGCAAGTTATTGTTCTATTGGTATATACTCAGGCTTTATAGTGTTTTAAAGAATGTTCGTACAGATTCATATAAGAACATAGCATTTTATTTTTAAAGTGCAGTAAATCTTTGTTTTCTCACAGCAGGGTGATAGCACTACAAGGCTGCAATTTTTATTTGCCCATCAAGTGGGATTTTGGTGGAACAGACATACCACCAGCAGCATATTGTCCATGAGAGGAAGGTTGGGAGGGGGTGGGGCGAAAGGAAGAGGGCAAGTTGTTGTTCTATTGGTATGTACTCAGGCTTTATGGTGTTTTAAAGAATGTTCGTTCAAGTTCATATAAGAACGTAGCATTTTATTTCCAAAGTGTTGTAGATCTTTGTTGTCTCACAGCAGAGTGATAACACTACAAGGCTGCAGTTTTTATTTGCCCATCGAGTGGGCTTTTCGTGGAAATGACACACCACCTGCAGCATGTTGTCCACGAGAGATGGTGGGGGGTGGGGGGGGGGGGGGGGCGGCCAAGCGGAAGAGGCAAGTTATTGGTTATTGTTCTATTGGTATGTACTCAGGCTTTATAGTGTTTTAAAGAATGTTCGTTCAATTCATATAAGAACGTAGCATTTTATTTCCAAAGTGTAGTATATCTTTGTTTTCTCACAGCCGGGTGATCGCTCTACAATTCTGCATTTCTTATTTTCCCATCAAGTGGGCTTTTGGTGGAAATGACACACCACCAGCAGCATGTTGTCCACGAGAGGGGTAATGTGTGGGGTGGGGGGCAAACGGAAGAGGACAAGTTATTCTTCTATTGGTATGTACTCAGGCTTTATAGAGTTTTAATGAATGTTCGTTCAACTTCATATAAGAGCATAGCAGTTTATTTCCAAAGTGCTGTAGATCTTTGTTGTCTCACAGCAGGGTGATCACACTACAAGGCTGCAGATTTTATTTGCCCATCGAGTGGGCTTTTTGTGGAAATGACACACCACCTGCAGCATGTTGTCCACGAGAGATGGTGGGTGTGGGGGGGGGGGGGGGGAGCGGGATGAGGACAAGTTGTTCTTCTATTGGTATGTACTCAGGCTTTATAGAGTTTTAAAGAATGTTCGTTCAAGTTCATATAAGAACATAGCATCTTATTTCGAAAGTGTAGTAAATCTTTGTTTTCTCACAGCAGGGTGTACGCACTACAAAGCTGCAATTTTTATTTGCCCATCAAGTGGGCTTTTGGTGGAATTGACACACCACCAGCAGCTTGTTGTCCATGAGAGTGGGTGGGGTGAGGGGGGGGGGGAGGGGGGGGCAAGCGGAAGAGGACAAGTTGTTCTTCCATTGGTATGTGCTCAAGCTTTATTGTGTTTAAAAGAACGTTCGTTCAAGTTCATATAAGAACGTAGCATTTTATTTTCAAAGTGTAGTAAATCTTTGTTTTCTCACAGCAGGGTGATCGCACTACAAGGCTGGAATTTTTATATGCCCATCAAGTGGGCTTTTGGTGGAATTGACACAGCACCAGCAGCATGTTGTCCATGAGAGAGGGGGGGGGGGGTGGCTGTGGCTGGGGGTGAGGGGAAGAAGACAAGTTGTTCTTCTATTGGCATGTACTCAGGCTTTATAGCGTTTTAAAGAATGTTCGTTCAAGTTAGTAAGACAACGTAGCATTTTATTTCCAAAGTGTAGTAAATCCTTGTTTTCTCACAGCAGGGTCATCGCACTACAAGGCTGCAATTTTTATTTGCCCATCAAGTGGGCTTTTTGTGGAATTGACACACCAGCAGCAGCTTGTTGTCCACGAGAACGGGTGGGGGGGGGGGGGGGGGGTGGGAGGGGGGGCGAGCGGAAGAGGACAAGTTGTTCTTCTATTGGTGTGTACTCAGACTCTATAGTGTTTTAAAGAATGTTCATTCAAGTTCATATAAGAACGTAGCATTTTATTTCCAAAGTGTAGTAAATCTTTGTTTTCTCACAGCAGGGTGATCGCACAACAAGGCTGCAATTTTTATTTGCACATCAAGTGGGCTTTTGGTGGAATTGACACACCACCAGAAGCATGTTGTCCACGAGAGAGGGTGGGGGGAGGGGGGGGCGAGTGGAAGAGGACAAGTTGTTCTTCTATTGGTATGTACTCAGGCTTTATATTGTTTTAAAGAATGTTCGTTCAATTCATATAAGAACGTAGCATTTTATTTCCAAAGTGTAGTAAATCTTTGTTTTCACACAGCAGGGTGATCGCACTACAAGGTGTTTTAAAGAATGTTCGTTCAATTTCATATAAGAACGTAGCATTTTATTTCCAAAGTGTAGTAAATCTTTGTTTTCTCACAGCAGGGTGATCGCACCACAAGTCTGCAATTTTTATTTGCCTATCATGTGGGCTTTTGGTGGAATTGACACACCAGCAGCAGCATGTTGTCCACGAGAGTGGCTGGAAGGGGGGGGGGGTGGAGGGGGGGGCGAGCGGAAGAGGACAAGTTGTTCTTCCATTGGTATGTGCTCAGGCTTTATTGTGTTTTAAAGAATGTTCGTTCCAGTTCATATAAGAACGTAGCATTTCATTTCCAAAGTGTAGTAAATCTTTGTTTTCTCACAGCAGGGTGATCGCACTACAAGGCTGGAATTTTTATATGCCCATCAAGTGTGCTTTTGGTGGAATTGACACACCAACAGCAGCATGTTGTCCACGAGAGGGGGGGGGGGGGGGGAGGGGCGAGAAGAAGAGGCAAGTTATTGTTCTATTGGTATGGACTCAAGCTTTATAGTGTTTTAAAGAATGTTCGTACAAGTTCATATAAGAACGTAGCATTTTATTTTCAAAGTGTAGTAAATCTTTGTTTTCTCACAGCAGGGTGATAGCACTACAAGGCTGCAGTTTTTATTTGCCCATCGAGTGGGCGTTTCGTGGAAATGACACACCACCTGCAGCATGTTGTCCACGAGAGGTGGCGGGGGGGGGGGGGGGGGGCGGCCGAGCGGAAGAGGCAAGTTATGGTTCTATTGGTATGTACTCAGGCTTCATAGTGTTTTAAAGAATGTTCGTTAAATTCATATAAGAACGTAGTATTTTATTTCCAAAGTGTAGTATATCTTTGTTTTCTCACAGCCGGGTGATCGCACTACAAGGCTGCATTTCTTATTTGCCCATCAAGTGGGCTTTTGGTGGAATTGACACACCACCAGCAGCTTGTTGTTCACGAGAATGGGTGGAGAGGGGGGAGGGGGAGGGGCGGCAAGTGGAAGAGGACAAGTTGTTCTTCCATTCGTATGTGCTCAGGCTTTATTGTGTTTTAAAGAATGTTCGTTCAAGTTCATATAAGAACGTAGCATTTCATTTCCAAAGTGTAGTAAATCTTTGTTTTCTCACAGCAGGGTGATCGCACTACAAGGCTGCAATTTTTATTTGCCCATCAAGTGGGCTTTTGGTGGAAATGACACAACACCAGCAGCATGTTGTCCATGAGAGTGGGTGGGAGGGTGGGGGGGGGGGGGGGGAGTGGGGGGCGAGCGGAAGAGGACAAGTTGTTCTTCCATTGGTATGTGCTCAGGCTTTATTGTGTTTTAAAGAATGTTCGTTCCAGTTCATATAAGAACGTAGCATTTCATTTCCAAAGTGTAGTAAATCTTTGTTTTCTCACAGCTGGGTGATCGCACTACAAGGCTGCAGTTTTTATTTGCCTATCATGTGGGCTTTTGGTGGAATTGACACACCACCAGCAGCATGTTGTCCATGAGAGTGGGTGGGAGGGGGGGGGGGGGGGGGAGTGGGGGGCGAGCGGAAGAGGACAAGTTGTTCTTCCATTGGTATGTGCTCAGGCTTTATTGTGTTTTAAAGAATGTTCGTTCCAGTTCATATAAGAACGTAGCATTTCATTTCCAAAGTGTAGTAAATCTTTGTTTTCTCACAGCTGGGTGATCGCACTACAAGGCTGCAGTTTTTATTTGCCCATTGAGTGGGCTTTTCGTGGAAATGACACACCACCAGCAGCATGTTGTCCACGAGAGATGGGGGGGGGGGGGGGCAGAAACGGACAAGTTGTTCTTCTATTGGTATGTACTCAGGCTCTATAGTGTTTTAAAGATTGTTCGTTCAAGTTCATATAAGAACGTAGCATTTTATTTCCAAAGTGTAGTAAATATTTTTTTTCTCACAGCAGGGTGATGGCACTACAAGGCTGCAATTGTTATTTGCCCATCAAGTGGGCTTTTGGTGGAATTGACACACCACCAGCAGCATGTTGTCCATGAGAGTGGGTGGGAGGGGGGGGGGGGGGGGAGTGGGGGGCGAGCGGAAGAGGACAAGTTGTTCTTCCATTGGTATGTACTCAGGCTCTATAGTGTTTTAAAGATTGTTCGTTCAAGTTCATATAAAAATGTACCATTTTATTTCCAAAGTGTAGTAAATCTTTGTTTTCTCACAGCAGGGTAATCGCACTACAAGGCTGCAATTTTTATTTGCCCATCTAGTCTGCTTTTGGTGGAAATGACACACCAACAGCAGCATGTTGTCCACGAGAGGGGGGGGTGGGGGCGAGCGGAAGAGGACAAGTTGTTCTTATATTGGTATGTACTCAGTCTTTATAGAGTTTTAAAGAATGTTTTTTCAAGTTCATATAAGAACATAGCATTTTATTTCCAAAGTGTAGTAAATATTTGTTTTCTCACAGCAGGGTGATCGCACTACAAGGCTGCAATTTTTATTTACCCATCAAGTGGGCTTTTGGTGGAAATGACACACCACCAGCAGCATGTTGTCCACGAGACAGGGTGTAGGGGGAGGGGGGGGGGGGCGAGCGTAAGAGGACAAGTTGTTCTTCTATTGGTATGTACTCAGGCTTTATAGTGTTTTAAAGAAAGTTCGTTCATGTTCATATTAGAATGTGGCATTTTATTTCCGAAGTGTAGTAAATTATTGTTCCTTCACAGCAGTGTGATTGCACTACAAGGCAGCAATTTTTATTTGCCCATCAAGTGGGCTATTTGTGGAATTGACACACCACCAGCAGCATGTTGTCCATGAGAGTGGGAAGGGGGCGGAGGGGGGGGGGGGGGGGCGAACGGAAGAGGACAAGTTGTTCTTCTATTGGCATGTACTCAGGCTTTCTAGTGTTTTAAAGAATGTTCATTCAAGTTCATATAAGAACGTAGCACTTTATTTCCAAAGTGTAGTAAATCTTTGTTTTCTCACAGCAGGGTGATCACACTACATGGCTGCAATTTTTATTTGCCCATCAAGTGGGCTTTTGGTTGAAATAACACACCAATAGCAGCATGTTGTCCTAGAGAGGGGGGATGGGAGGGGGTGAGGCGAATGGAAGAGCACAAGTTGCTCTTCTATTGGTATGCACTCAGGCTTTATAGTGTTTTAAAGAATGTTCACTCAAGTTCATATAACAACGTAGCATTTTATTTCCAAAGTGTGGTACATCTTTGTTTTCTCACAGAAGGGTGATCGCACTACAAGGCTGCAATTTTTATTTGCCCATCAAGTGGGCTTTTGGTGGAATGGACACACCACCAGCAGCTTGTTGTCCATGAGAGTGGGTGGGGTGAGGGGGGGGGGGAGGGGGAGGCGAGCGGAAGAGGACAAGTTGTTCTTCCATTGGTATGTGCTCAAGCTTTATTGTGTTTTAAAGAACGTTCGTTCAAGTTCATATAAGAACGTAGCATTTTATTTTTAAAGTGTAGTAAATCTTTGTTTTCTCACAGCAGGGTGATCGCACTACAAGGCTGGAATTTTTATATGCCCATCAAGTGGGCTTTTGGTGGAATTGACACAGCACCAGCAGCATGTTGTCCATGAGAGAGGGGGGGGGGGGTGGCTGGGGGTGAGGGGAAGAAGACAAGTTGTTCTTCTATTGGCATGTACTCAGGCTTTATAGCGTTTTAAAGAATGTTCGTTCAAGTTAGTAAGACAACGTAGCATTTTATTTCCAAAGTGTAGTAAATCCTTGTTTTCCCACAGCAGGGTCGTCGCACTACAAGGCTGCAATTTTTATTTGCCCATCAAGTGGGCTTTTGGTGGAATTGACACACCAGCAGCAGCTTGTTGTCCACGAGAACGGGTGGGGGGGGGGGGGAGGGGGGGCGAGCGGAAGAGGACAAGTTGTTCTTCTATTGGTGTGTACTCAGACTCTATAGTGTTTTAAAGAATGTTCATTCAAGTTCATATAAGAACGTAGCATTTTATTTCCAAAGTGTAGTAAATCTTTGTTTTCTCACAGCAGGGTGATCGCACAACAAGGCTGCAAATTTTATTTGCACATCAAGTGGGCTTTTGGTGGAATCGACACACCACCAGAAGCATGTTGTCCACGAGAGAGGGTGGGGGGAGGGGGGCCGAGTGGAAGAGGACAAGTTGTTCTTCTATTGGTATGTACTCAGGCTTTATATTGTTTTAAAGAATGTTCGTTCAATTCATATAAGAACGTAGCATTTTATTTCCAAAGTGTAGTAAATCTTTGTTTTCTCACAGCAGGGCGATAGCACTACATGGCTGCAATTTTTATTTGCCCATCAAGTGGGCTCTTGGTGGAAATGACACACCACCAGCAGCATATTGTCCATGAGAGGAAGGATGGGAGGGGATGGGGCAAAAGGAAGAGGGGAAGTTGTTGTTCTATTGGTATGTACTCAGGCATTGTAGTGTTTTAAAGAATGTTCGTTCAACTTCATATAAGAACGTAGCATTTTATTTCCAATGTGTTGTAGATCTTTATTGTCCCACAGCAGGGTGATCACACTACAGGACTGCAGTTTTTATTTGCCCATCGAGTGGGCTTTTGGTGGAAATGACACACCACCAGCAGCATGTTGTCTACGAGAGGGGTGATGGGAGGGGGTGGGGCGAACGGAAGAGGGCAAGTTGTTCTTCTATTGGTATGTACTCAGGCTTTATAGAGTTTTAAAGAATGTTCGTTCAACTTCATATAAGAACGTAGCATTTTATTTCCAATGTGTTGTAGATCTTTATTGTCCCACAGCAGGGTGATCACACTACAGGACTGCAGTTTTTATTTGCCCATCGAGTGGGCTTTTGGTGGAATTGACACACCAACAGCAGCATGTTGTCCACGTGTGGGGGGGGGGGGGGGGGGGACCGAGCAGAAGAGGCAAGTTATTGTTCTATTGGTATGTACTCAGGGTTTATAGTGTTTTAAAGAAAGTTCGTACATCTTCATATAAGAACGTAGCATTTCATTTCCAAAGTGTAGTAAATCTTTGTTTTCGCACAGCAGGGTGATCGCACTACAAGGCTGGAATTTTTATATGCCCATCAAGTGTGCTTTTGGTGGAATTGACACAGCACCAGCAGCATGTTGTCCATGAGAGAGGGTGGGGGGGGGCGTGGCGGGGGGCGAGGGGAAGAGGACAAGTTGTTCTTCTATTGGCATGTACTCACGCTTTATAACGTTTCAAAGAATGTTCGTTCAAGTTAATAAAAGAACGTAGCATTTTATTTCCAAAGTGTAGTAAATCTTTGTTTTCTCACAGCAGGGTGATCGCACTACAAGGTTGCAATTTTTATTTACCCATCAAGTGGGCTTTTGGTGGAAATGACACAACACCAGCAGCATGTTGTCAACGAGAGAGGGTGGGTGGGGGGGGGGGAGGGGGTTGGGGTTAGCAGATGAGGACAAGTTGTTCTTCTATTGGTATGTACTCAGGCTCTATAGTGTTTTAAAGAATGATCGTTCTAGTTCATATAAAAATGTAGCATTTTATTTCCAAACTGTAGTAAATCTTTGTTTTCTCACAGCAGAGTGATCGCACAACAAGGCTGCAATTTTTATTTGCCCATCAAGTGGGCTTTTGGTGGAATTGACACACCAACAGCAGCATGCTGTCCACGAGAGGGGGGGGGGGGGGAGGGGCGAGCAGAAGAGGCAAGTTATTGTTCTATTGGTATGTACTCAAGCTTTATAGTGTTTTAAAGAATGTTCCTACAAGTTCAAATAAGAACGTAGCATTTTATTTTCAAAGTGTAGTAAATCTTTGTTTTCTCACAGCAGGGTGATAGCACTACAAGGCTGCAGTTTTTATTTGCCCATCGAGTGGGCTTTTCGTGGAAATGACACACCACCTGCAGCATGTTGTCCACGAGAGGTGGTGGGGGGGGGGGGGGGGGCGGCCGAGCGGAAGTGGCAAGTTATGGTTCTATTGGTATGTACTCAGGCTTCATAGTGTTTTAAAGAATGTTCGTTAAATTCATATAAGAACGTAGTATTTTATTTCCAAAGTGTAGTATATCTTTGTTTTCTCACAGCCGGGTGATCGCACTACAAGGCTGCATTTCTTATTTGCCCATCAAGTGGGCTTTTGGTGGAATTGACACACCACCAGCAGCTTGTTGTTCACGAGAATGGGTGGAGAGGGGGGGGGGGGGAGGGGCGGCAAGTGGAAGAGGACAAGTTGTTCTTCCATTCGTATGTGCTCAGGCTTTATTGTGTTTTAAAGAATGTTCGTTCAAGTTCATATAAGAATGTAGCATTTCATTTCCAAAGTGTAGTAAATCTTTGTTTTCTCACAGCAGGGTGATCGCACTACAAGGCTGCAATTTTTATTTGCCCATCAAGTGGGCTTTTGGTGGAAATGACACAACACCAGCAGCATGTTGTCAACGATAGAGGGTGGGTGGCGGGGGGGGGGGGGGGGGGGGAGGGGGCGGGGGTTAGCAGATGAGGACAAGTTGTTCTTCTATTGGTATGTACTCAGGCTCTATAGTGTTTTAAAGCATGTTCGTTCAAGTTCATATAAAAATGTAGCATTAAATTTCCAAAGTGTAGTAAATCTTTGTTTTCTCACAGCAGGGTGATCGCACAACAAGGCTGCAATTTTTATTTGCCCATCAGGTGGGCTTTTGGTGGAAATGACACAACACCAGCAGCATGTTGTCAACGAGGATGGGGAGGGGGGGGGAGGGGGCCGGGGGTTAGCAGATGAGGACAAGTTGTTCTTCTATTGGTATGTACTCAGGCTCTATAGTGTTTTAAAGAATGTTCGTTCAAGTTCATATAAGAACGTAGCATTTTATTTCCAAAGTGTAGTAAATCTTTGTTTTCTCACAGCAGGGTGATCGCACTACAAGGCTGCATTTTTTATTTGCCTATCATGTGGGCTTTTGGTGGAATTGACACACCACCAGCAGCATGTTGTCCATTAGAGTGGGTGGGAGGGGGGGGGGGAGGAGTGGGGGGCGAGCGGAAGAGGACAAGTTGTTCTTCCATTGGTATGTGCTCAGGCTTTATTGTGTTTTAAAGAATGTTCGTTCCAGTTCATATAAGAACGTAGCATTTCATTTCCAAAGTGTAGTAAATCTTTGTTTTCTCACAGCTGGGTGATCGCACTACAAGGCTGCAGTTTTTATTTGCCCATTGAGTGGGCTTTTCGTGGAAATGACACGCCACCAGCAGCATGTTGTCCACGAGAGATGGTGGGGGGGGAGGGGGGGGGGGCGGAAACGGACAAGTTGTTCTTCTATTGGTATGTACTCAGGCTCTATAGTGTTTTAAAGATTGTTCGTTCAAGTTCATATAAGAACGTAGCATTTTATTTCCAAAGTGTAGTAAATATTTTTTTTCTCACAGCAGGGTGATGGCACTACAAGGCTGCAATTGTTATTTGCCCATCAAGTGGGCTTTTGGTGGAAATGACACACCACCAGCAGCATGTTGTCCACAAGAGATGGGGGGGGGGGGGGGGGGGTGAGCGGAAGAGGACAAGTTGCTCTTCTATTGGTATGTACACAGGTTCTATAGTGTTTTAAAGAATGTTCGTTCAAGTTCATATAAGAACGTAGCATTTTATTTCCAAAGTGTAGTAAATCTTTGTTTTCTCACAGGAGGGTGATCGCACCACAAGCCTGCAATTTTTATTTGCCCATCAAGTGGGCTTTTGATGGAAATGACACACCACCACCAGCAAGTTGTTCATGAGAGAGGGGGGGGGGGCGAGCCGAAGAGGACAAGTTCTTCTTCTATTGGTATGTACTCAGGCTCTAAAATGTTTTAAAGATTGTTCGTTCAAGTTCATATAAAAATGTAGCATTTTATTTCCAAAGTGTAGTAAATCTTTGTTTTCTCACAGCAGGGTAATCGCACTACAAGGCTGCAATTTTTATTTGCCCATCTAGTCTCCTTTTGGCGGAAATGACACACCAACAGCAGCATGTTGTCCACGAGAGGGGGGGGTGGGGGCGAGCGGAAGAGGACAAGTTGTTCTTATATTGGTATGTACTCAGGCTTTATAGAGTTTTAAAGAATGTTTTTTCAAGTTCATATAAGAACATAGCATTTTATTTCCAAAGTGTAGTAAATATTTGTTTTCTCACACCAGGGTGATCGCACTACAAGGCTGCAATTTTTATTTACCCATCAAGTGGGCTTTTGGTGGAAATGACACACCACCAGCTGCATGTTGTCCACGAGAGGCGTGATGGGAGAGGGTGGGTTGAACGGAAGAGGGCAAGTTGTTCTTCTATTAGTACGTACTCAGGCTTCATAGCGTTTTAAAGAATGTTCGTTCAAGTTTCATATAAGAACGTAGCATTTTATATCCAAAGTGCAGTAAATCTCTGTTTTCTCACAGCAGGGTGATCGCACTACAAGGCTGCAATTTTTATTTGCTCATCAAGTGGGATTTTGGTGGAAATGACACACCACCAGCAGCATTTTGTCCACAAGAGATGGTGGATGGGGGGGGGGGGGAGTGGCGAGTGGAAGAGGACAAGTTGTTCTTCTATTGGTATGTACTCAGGCTTTATAGTGTTTTAAAGAATGTTCATTCATGTTCATCCAAGAACGTAGCATTTTATTTCCAAAGTGTAGTACATTTTTTTTTTTGTCACAGCAGGGTGATCGCACTACAAGGCTGCAATTTTTATTTACCCATCAAGTGGGCTTTTGGTGGAAATGACACACCACCAGCAGCATGTTGTCCACGAGAGGGGGGATGCGAGGGGCTGGGGAAGGCGGAAGAGGGCAAGTAGTTGTTCTATTGGTATGTACTCAGGCTTTATGGTGTTTTAAAGAATGTTCGCTCAAGTTCATATATGAACGTAGCATTTTATTTCCAAAGAGTAGTAGATCTTTGTTTTCTCACAGCAGGGTGATCGCACCACAAGGCTGCAATTTTTATTTGCCCATCAAGGGGGCTTTTGATGGAAATGACACACCACCAGCAGCATGTTGTCCACGAGAGTGGATGAGGGGGGGGGGGGGGGGCGAGCGGAAGAGGATAAGTTGTTCTTCCATTGGTATGTACTCACGCTTTATTGTGTTTTGAAGAATGTTTGTTCAAGTTCATATAAGATCGTAGCATTTTATTTCCGAAGTGTAGTAATTCTTTGTTTTCTCACAGCAGGGTGATCGCACCACAAGGCTGCAATTTTTATTTGCCCATCAAGGGGGCTTTTGGTGGAAATGACACACCACCAGCAGCATGTTGTCCACGAGACAGGGTGGATGGGGAGGGGGGGGGGGGGCAGCGTAAGAGGACAAGTTGTTCTTCTATTGGTATGTACTCAGGCTTTATAGTGTTTTAAAGAAAGTTCGTTCAAGTTCATATTAGAATGTGGCATTTTATTTCCGAAGTGTAGTAAATTATTGTTCTCTCACAGCAGTGTGATTGCACTACAAGGCTGCAATTTTTATTTGCCCATCAAGTGGGCTATTGGTGGAATTGACACACCACCAGCAGCATGTTGTCCATGAGAGTGGGAAGGGGGCGGAGGGGGGGGGGGGCGTTCGGAAGAGGACAAGTTGTTCTTCTATTGTCATGTACTCAGGCTTTCTAGTGTTTTAAAGAATGTTCATTCAAGTTCATATAAGAACGTAGCACTTTATTTCCAAAGTGTAGTAAATCTTTGTTTTCTCACAGCAGGGTGATCACACTACATGGCTGCAATTTTTATTTGCCCATCAAGTGGGCTTTTGGTTGAAATAACACACCAATAGCAGCATGTTGTCCTAGAGAGGAGGGATGGGAGGGGGTGAGGCGAACGGAAGAGCACAAGTTGCTCTTCTATTGGTATGCACTCAGGCTTTATAGTGTTTTAAAGAATGTTCGCTCAAGTTCATATAACAACGTAGCATTTTATTTCCAAAGTGTGGTACATCTTTGTTTTCTCACAGAAGGGTGATCGCACTACAAGGCTGCAATTTGTATTTGCCCATCAAGTGGGCTTTTGGTGGAATTGACACACCACCAGCAGCTTGTTGTCGGCGAGAACTGGTAATGATGAGGGGGAGGGGGGGGGGGGCATGCGGAAGAGGACAAGTTGTTCTTCTATTGGTATGTACTCAGGCTTTCTAGTGTTTTAAAGAATGTTCATTCAAGTTCATATAAGAACATAGCACTTTATTTCCAAAGTGTAGTAAAGGTTTGTTTTCCCACAGTAGGGTGATCGCACTACAAGGCTGCAATTTTTATTTGGCCATCAAGTGTGCTTTCGGTGCAAATGACACACCACTAATAGCATGTTGTCCAGGAGAGAGTATGGGAGGCGGTGGAGGGAGAAGGGGGCGGAGTGGGGGTCGAGCGGAAGAGGTAAAGTTGTTCTTCAATTGGTATGTACTCAGGCTTTATAGTGTTTTAAATAATGTTCGTTCAAGTTCATATAAGAACGTGGCATTCTATTTCCAAAGTGCAGTAAATCTTTGTTTTCTGACAGCAGGGTGATCGCACTACAAGGCTGCAATTTTTATTTGCCCATGAAGTGGGCTTCTAGTGGAAATGACGCACCACCAGCTGCGATTTGTCCATGAGAGGGGGGTTGGGATGGGGGGCCGAGCGGAACAGGACAAGATGTTCTTCTATTGGTATGTACTCAGGCTTTATAGTGTTTTAAAGAATGTTCGTTCAAGTTCATATGATAACGTAGCATTTTATTTCCAAAGTGTGGTAAATCTTTGTTTTCTCACAGCAGGGTGATCGCACTACAAGGCTGCAATTTATATTTGCCCATCAAGTGGGCATTTGGTGGAAATGACACACCACCAGCAGCATGTTATCCACGAGAGGGTGGTGGGGGGTGGGGGGTCGAACGGAAGAGGACAAGTTGTTGTTCTTTTGGCATGTACTCCGGCTATATAGTGTTATAAAGAATGTTCGTTCAAGTTCATATAAGAACGTAGCATTTTATTTCCAAAGTGTAGTGAGTCTTTGTTTTCTCACAGGAGGGTGATCGTACTACAAGGCTTTAATTTTTTTGGCCATCAAGTGGGCTTTTGGTGGAAATGACACACCACCAGCAGCGATTTGTCCACGAGAGGGGGGTGATATGGGGGGGCGAGCAGAAGAGGACAAGTTGTTCTTCTATTGGTATCTACTGAAGCTTTATAGTGTTTTAAAGAATCTTCAAATGGCTCTGAGCACTATGGGACTCAACTGCTATGGTCATTAGTCCCCTAGAACTTAGAACTAGTTAAACCTAACTAACCTAAGGACATCACAAACGTCCATGCCCGAGGCAGGATTCGAACCTGCGACCGTATCCGTCTTGCGGTTCCAGACTGCAGCGCCTTTAACCACACGGCCACTTCGGCCGGCAAAGAATCTTCGTTCAGGTTCATATAAGAATATAGCATTTTATTTCCAAAGTGTAATAAATCTTTGTTTTCTCACAGCAGGGTGATCGTACTACAAGGCTGCAATTTTTATTTGCCCATCAAGTGGGCTTTTGGTGGAAGTGACACACCACCAGCAGCACGTTTTCCACGAGAGGGGTGGTGTGGAGGGGGGCAGAGCGAGCGAAAGAGGACAAGGTGTTCTTCTATTGGTATCTACTCAAGCTTTATAGTGTTTTAATGAATGTTCGTTCTGGTTCACATAAGAATTTAGCATTTTATTTCCAAAGTGTAATAAATCTTTGTTTTCTCACAGCAGGGTGATAGCACTACAAGGCTGCAATTTTTATTTGCCCATTAAGTGGGCTTCAGGTGGAAATGACACACCACCAGCATCATGTTCCCTACGAGGGGCGGGGGGGCGAGCGGCACAGGACAAGTTGTTCTTCTATTGGTATGTACTCAGGCTTTATAGTGATTTAGGGAATGTTCGTTCAAGTTCATATAAGAATGTAGCATTTTAATTCCAAAGTGTAGTAAGCCTTTGTTTTCTCACAGCAGGGTGATCGCACTACAAGGCTGTAATTTTTTTTGCCCATCAAGTGGGCTTTTGGTGGAAATGACACACCACCAGCAGCGATTTGTCCACGAGAGGGGGGGTGGAATGGGGGGGCGAGCGGAACAGAACAACTTATTCTTCTATTGGTATGTACTCAGGCTTTATAGTGTTTTAAAGAATGTTCGTTCAGGTTCATATAAGAATGTAGCATTTTATTTCCAAAGTGTAGTAAATCTTTGTTTTCTCACAGCAGGGTGATCGCACTACAAGGCTGCAATTTTTATTTGCCCATCAAGTGTAGTAAGTCTTTGTTATCTCACAGCAGGGTGATCACACTTCAAGGCTGTAATTTTTTTTTGCCCATCGAGTGGGCTTTTGCTGGAAATGACACACCACCAGCAGCGATTTGTCCACGAGAGGGGTGGTGGGATGGGGGGGGCGAGCGGAAGAGGACAAGTTGTTCTTCTATTGGTATGTACTCAGGCTTTATAGTGTTTTAAAGAATGTTTGTTCAAGTTCGTATATGAATGTAGCATTTTATTTCCAAAGTGTAGTAAGTCTTTGTCTTCTCACAGCAGGCTGATCGCACTACAAGGCTGCAATTTTTATTTGCCCATCAAGTGGGCTTTTGGTGGAAATGACACACCACCAGCAGCATGTTGTCCACGAGAGGGGGGGTTGGATGGGGGGGCGAGCGGAAGAGGGCAAGTTAATTCTCTATTGTTCTGTACTCTGGCTTTACAGTGACTTAAAGAATGTTCGTTCAAGTTCATATAGGAATGTATCATTTTATTTCCAAAGTGTAGTAAGTCTTTGTTTTCTCACAGCAGAGTGATCGCACTACAAGGCTGTAATTTTTACACTCCTGGATATTGAAATAAGAACACCGTGAATTCATTGTCCCAGCAAGGGGAAACTTTATTGACACATTCCTGGGGTCAGATACATCACATGATCACACTGACAGAACCACAGGCACATAGACACAGGCAACAGAGCATGCACAATGTCAGCACTAGTACAGTGTATATCCACCTTTCGCAGCAATGCAGGCTGCTATTCTCCCATGGAGACGATCGTAGAGATGCTGGATGTAGTCCTGTCGAGCGGCTTGCCATGCCATTTCCACCTGGCGCCTCAGTTGGACCAGCGTTCGTGCTGGACGTGCAGACCGCGTGAGACGACGCTTCATCCAGTCCCAAACATGCTCAATGGGGGACAGATCCGGAGATCTTGCTGGCCAGGGTAGTTGACTTACACCTTCTAGAGCATGTTGGGTGGCACGGGATACATGCGGACGTGCATTGTCCTGTTGGAACAGCAAGTTCCCTTGCCGGTCTAGGAATGGTAGAACGATGGGTTCGATGACGGTTTGGATGTACCGTGCACTATTCAGTGTCACCTCGACGATCACCAGTGGTGTACAGCCAGTGTAGGAGATCGCTCCCCACACCATGATGCCGGGTGTTGGCCCTGTGTGCCTCGGTCGTATGCAGTCCTGATTGTGGCGCTCACCTGCACGGCGCCAAACACGCATACGACCATCATTGGCACCAAGGCAGAAGCGACTCTCATCGCTGAAGACGACACGTCTCCATTCGTCCCTCCATTCACGCCTGTCGCAACACCACTGGAGGCGGGCTGCACGATGTTGCGGCGTGAGCGGAAGACGGCCTAACGGTGTGCGGGACCGTAGCCCAGCTTCATGGAGACGGTTGCGAATGGTCCTCGCCGATACCCCAGGAGCAACAGTGTCCCTAATTTGCTGGGAAGTGGCGGTGTGGTCCCCTACGGCACTGCGTAGGATCCTACGGTCTTGGCGTGCATCCGTGCGTCGCTGCGGTCCGGTCCCAGGTCGACGGGCACGTGCACCTTCCGCCGACCACTGGCGACAACATCGATGTACTGTGGAGAACTCACGCCCCACGTGTTGAGCAATTCGGCGGTATGTCCACCCGGCCTCCCGCATGCCCACTATACGCCCTCGCTCAAAGTCCGTCAACTGCACATACGGTTCACGTCCACACTGTTGCGGCATGCTACAAGTGTTAAAGACTGCGATGGAGCTCCGTATGCCACGGCAAACTGGCTGACACTGACGGCGGCGGTGCACAAATGCTGCGCAGCTAGCGCCATTCGACGGCCAACACCGCGGTTCCTGGTGTGTCCGCTGTGCCGTGCGTGTGATCATTGCTTGTACAGCCCTCTCGCAGTGTCCGGAGCAAGTATGGTGGGTCTGACACACCGGTGTCAATGTGTTCTTTTTTCCATTTCCAGGAGTGTATTTACCCATCTAGTGGGCTTTTGGTGGAAATGACACACCACCAGCAGCGATTTGACCACGAGAGGGGGGGTGGGATGGGGGGGCAAGCGGAAGAGGACAAGTTGTTTTTCTATTGGTATGTACTCAGGCTTTATAGTATTTTAAAGAATGTTCGTTCAAGTTCATATAAGAATGTAGCATTTTATTTCCAAAGTGTAGTAAATCATTGTTTTCTCACAGCAGGGTGATCGCAGTACAAGGCTGCAATTTTTATTTGCCCATCGAGTGGGCTTTTGGTGGAAATGACTCACCACCACCAGCATGTTGTCCACGAGAAGGAGGGAGGGGGAAGTGGGGGGGGCGGGCGGAAGTGGACAAGTTGTTGTTCTATTGGTATGTACTTAGGCTTTATGGTGTTTTAAAGAATGTTTGTTCATGTTCATATAATAATGTAGCATTTTATTTCCTAAGTGCAGTAAATATTTGTATTCTCACAGCAGGGTGATCGCACTACAAGGCTGCAATATTTATTTGCCCATCAAGTGGGCTTTTGGTGGAAATGAAACTCCACCAGCAGCATGTCGTCCACGAGAGGGGAGGTGCGATGGGGGGGCGAGCGGAAGAGGACAAGTTGTTCTTCTATTGGTCTGTACTCTGGCTTTATAGTGTTTTAAAGAATGTTCGTTCAAGCTCATATAAGAATGTAGCATTTTATATCCAAAGTGTAGTAAATCATTGTTTTCTCACAGCAGGGTGATCGCACTACAAGGCTGCAATTTTTATTTGCCCATCAAGTGGGCTTTTGGTGGAAATGACACACCACCAGCAGCATGTTGTCCACGAGAGGGGGGGGTGGGGTGGGGGGGGCGAGGAGGAGAGGACAAGTTGTTGTTCTATTGGTATGTACACAGGCTTTATAGTGTTTTAAAGAATGTTCATTCAAGTTCATATAAGAATGTAGCATTTTATTTCCAAAGTGTAGTAAGTCTTTGTTTCCTCACTGCAGGGTGATCGCACTACAAGGCTGCAATTTTTATTTGCCCATCAAGTGGGCTTTTGGTGGAAATGACAATCCACCAGCAGCATGTTGTCCACGAGAGGGCGAGTGGTGGTGGGGGGCGGGGGGGGGGGGGGGCGAACGGAAGAGGACAAGTAGTTCCATTATTAGTATGTACTCAGGCTTTATAATGTTTTAAAGAATGTTCGTTCAAGTTCATATAACTATGTAGCATTTTAATTCCTAAGAGTAGTAAATCTTTGTTTTCTCACAGCAGGGTGATCGCACTACTAGGCTTCTATTTTTATTTGCCCATCAAGGGGGCTTTCGGTGGAAATGACACACCACCAGCTGCAAGTTGACCATGAGAGGGGGGAGCGGGGAATGGGGGGGGGGGGGGGGGGGGCGCGAGCGGAAGAGGACAAGTTGTTCCTGTATTGGTATGTACTCAGGCTTTATAGTGTTTTAAAGAATGTTCGTTCAAGTTCATATAAGAATGTAGCATTTAATTTCCTAAGTGTAGTAAATCTTTGTTTTCTCACAGCAGGGTGATCGCACTACAAGGCTTCTACTTTTATTTGCCCATCAAGAGGGCTTTTGGTGGAAATGACACACCACCAGCAGCGTGTTATCCACGAGAGGGGGGGTGCGTTGGTGGGGCAAGCGGAAGAGGACAAGTTGTTCTTCTATTGGTCTGTACTCTGGCATTATAGTGTTTTAAAGAATGTTCGTTCAAGTTCATATAAGAAAGTAGCATTTTATTTCCAAAGTGCAGTAAATCTTTGTTTTCTCACAGCAGGGTGATCGCACTACAAGGCTGCAATATTTATTTGCCCATCAAGTGGGCTTTTGGTGGAAATGACACACCACCAGCAGCATGTTGTCCACGAGAGAGGGGGGTGCGACGGGGGTGCGAGCGGAAGAGGACAAGTTGTTCCTCTATTGGTTTGTACTCTGGCTTTATAGTGTTTTAAAGAATGTTCATTCAAGTTCATATAAGAATGTAGCATTTTATTTCCATAGTGTAGTAAGTCTTTGTTTTCTCACAGCAGGGTGATCGCACTACAAGGCTGTAATTTTTTTTCCCCATCAAGTGGGCTTTTGGTGGAAATGACACACCACCAGCAGCATGTTGACCACGAGAGGGGGGGGGGGGGGGAATGGGGGGGGAGGCGAGCAGAAGAGGACAAGTTGTTCCTCTATTGGTATGTACTCTGGCTTTATAGTGTTTTAAAGAATATTCTTTCAAGTTCATATAAGAATGTAGCATTTTATTTCCAAAGTGTAGTAAATCTTTGTTTTCTCACAGCAGGGTGATCGCACTACAAGGCTGCAATTTTTATTTGCCCATCAAGTGGGCTTTTGGTGGAAATGACACACCACCAGCAGCATGTTGTCCACGAGAGGGGGGGTGGGATGGGGGGGGCGTGCGGAAGAGGACAAGTTGTTCTTCTATTGGTCTGTACTCTGGCTTTATAGTGTTTTAAAGAATGTTCGTTCAAGTTCATATAAGAATGTAGCATTTTATTTCCAAAGTGAAGTAAGTCTTTGTTTTCTCACAGCAGGGTGATCGCACCACAAGGCTGCAACATTTATTTGCCCATCAAGTGGGCTTCAGGTGGAAATGACGCACCACCAGCATCATGTTGTCCACGTGGGGCGGTGGGGGAGAGGGGGGGGGGGGGCGAGCTGTACAGGACAAGTTGTTCTTCTATTGGTATGTACTCAGGCTTTATAGTGTTTTAAAGAATGTTCGTTCAAGTTCATATATGAATGTAGCATTTTATTTCCAAAGTGTAGTAAGTCTTTGTTTTCTCACAGCAGGGTGATCACACTAGAAGGCTGTATTTTTTTTGCACATCAAGTGGGCTTTTGGTGGAAATGACACACCACCAGCAACGATTTGTCCACTAGAGGGGGGGTGGGATGGGGGGGGCGAGCAGAAGAGGACAAGTTGTTCTTCTATTGGCATCTACTCAAGCTTTATAGTGTTTTTAAAGAATGTTCGTTCAGGTTCATATAAGAATGTAGCATTTTATTTTCAAAGTGTAATAAATCTTTGTTTTCTCAGAGCAGGGTGATCGCACTACAAGGCTGCAATTTTTATTTGCCCATCAAGTGGGCTTCATGTGGAAATGACACACCACCAGCAGCATGTTGTCCAGGAGAGGTGGGGTGGGATAGGGGGGCGAGCACGAGAGGACAAGTTGTTCTTCTATTGGTATGTACTCAGGCTTTATATTGTTTTAAAGATTGTTCGTTCAATGCACATAATAACGTAGCATTTTATTTCCTAAGTGCAGTAAATCTTTGTTTTCTCAGAGCAGGGTGATCGCACTACAAGGCTGCAATTTTTATTTGCCCATCTAGTGGGCTTTTGGTGGAAATAACACACCAACAGCAACGATTTGTGCACGAGAGGGGGGGGTGGGATGGGGGGGGCGAGCAGAAGAGGACAAGTTGTTCTTCTATTGGTATCTACTCAAGCTTTATAGTGTTTTAAAGAATGTTCGTTCAGGTTCATATAAGAATGTAGCATTTTATTTTCAAAGTGTAATAAATCTTTGTTTTCTCACAGCAGGGTGATCGCACTACAAGGCTGCAATTTTTATTTTCCCATCAAGTGGGCTTTATGTGGAAATGACACACCACCAGCAGCATGTTGTCCACGAGAGGTGGGGTTGGATAGGGGGGCGAGCACGAGAGGACAAGTTGTTCTTCTATTGGTATGTACTCAGGATTTATAGTGTTTTAAAGAATGTTCGTTCAAGTTCATATAAGAATGTAGCATTTTTTTTCCAAAGTGTAGTAAATCTTTGTTTCCTCACAGCAGGGTGATCGCTCTACAAGGCTGCAATTTCTATTTGCCCATCAAGAGGGCTTCTGGTGAAAATGACACACCACCAGCAGCATGTTGTCCACGAGGGGGCGGGGGGAGGGGGGGGGGGGGGGCGAGCGGAGGAGGACAAGTTGTTCTTCTATTGGTATGTATTCAGGCTTTATAGTGTTTGAAAGAATGTTCATTCAAGTTCATATAAGAATGTAGCATTTTATTTCCAAAGTGTAGTAAGTCAGTGTTTTCCCACAACAGGGTGATCGCACTACAAGGCTGCAATATTTATTTGCCCATCAAGTGGGCTTTTGGTGGAAATGACACACCACCAGCAGCATGTTGTCCACGTGAGGGGGGGGTGCGATGGTGGGGGCGAGCGGAAGAGGACAAGTTGTTCTTCTATTGGTCTGTACTCTGGCTTTATAGTGTTTTAAAGAATGTTCGTTCAAGTTCATATAAAAATGTAACATTTTATATCCAAAGTGTAGTAAATCATTGTTTTCTCACAGCAGGGTGATCGCACTACAAGGCTGCAATTTTTATTTGCCCATCAAGTGGGCTTTTGGTGGAAATGACACACCACCATTAGCAAGTTGTCCACGAGAGGGGGGTGGGATGGGGGGCGGGCAGACGAGGACAATTTGTTTTTCTATTGGTATGTACTCAGGCTTTATAGTGTTTTTAAACAATGTTCGTTCAAGTTCATATAAGAATGTAGCATTTTATTTCCAAAGTGTAGTAAATCTTTGTTTTCTCACAGCAGGGTGATCGCACTACAAGGCTGCAATTTTTATTTGCCCATCAAGTGGGCTTTTGGTGGAAATGATACACCACCAGCAGCATGTTGTCCACGAGAGGGGGTGTGGGATGGGGGGGGCGAGCGGAAGAGGACAAGTTGTTCTTCTATTGGTATGTACTCAGGCTTTATAGGGTTTTAAGGAAAGTTCCTTCAAGTTCATATAAGAATGTAGCTTTTTATTTCCAAAGTGTAGTAAGTCTTTGTTTTCTCACAGCAGCGCGATCGCACTACAAGGCTGTAATTTTTATTTACCCATCAAGTGGGCTTTTGGTGGAAATGACACACCACCAGCAGCGATTTGTCCACGAGAGGGGGGGTGGGATGGGGGGGCGAGCGGAAGAGGACAAGTTGTTTTTCTATTGGTATGTACTCAGGCTTAATAGTGTTTTAAAGAATGTTCGTTCAAGTTCATATAAGAATGTAGCATTTTATTTCCAAAGTGTAGTAAATCATTGTTTTCTCACAGCAGGGTGATCTCAGTACAAGGCTGCAATTTTTATTTGCCCCTCAAGTGGGCTTTTGGTGGAAATGACACACCACCAGCAGCATGTTTGCCACGAGAGGGGTGGTGTGGAGGGGGGTGAGCGAGCGGAAGAGGACATGTAGTTCTATTATTAGTATGTACTCAGGCTTTATAGTGTTTTAAAGAATGTTTGTTCAATTTCATATAAGAATGTAGCATTTTATTTTCAAAGTGTAGTAAATCTTTGTTTCTTCACAGCACGGTGATCGCACTACAAGGCTGCAATTTTTATTTGCCCATCAAGTGGGCTTCTGGTGGGAATTGCACACCACCAGCTGCATGTTGTCCACGAGAGGGGGGGGGGGGGGGGGGGGCGGGAATGGGGGGGGGGGGGGGTGAGCAGAAGAAGACAAGTTGTTCTTTTATTGGTATGTACTCAGGCTTTACAGTGTTTTAAAGAAAGTTCGATCAAGTTCATATAAGAATGTAGCATTTTATTTCCATAGTGCAGTAAATCTTTGTTTTCTCTCAGCAAGGTGATCGCATTACAAGGCTGCAATTTTTATTTGCCCATCAAGTGGGCTTCTGGTGGAAATGACACCCAACCAGCAGAATGTTGTCCACGAGAGGGGGGGTGGGGGGGGAGGGGCGAGCGGAAGAGGACAAGTTGTTCTTCTATTGGTATGTACTCAGGCTTTATAGTGTTTTAAAGAATGTTCGTTCAAGTTCATATAAGAATGTAGCATTTTATTTCCAAAGTGTAGTAAGTCTTTGTTTTCTCAAAGCAGGGTGGTTGCACTAGAAGGCTGCAATTTTTATTTGCCCATCAAGTGGGCTTTTGGTGGAAATGACACACCACCAGCTGCATGCTGACCACGAGAGGGGGGGGGGGGGGGAATGAAGGGGGGGGGGTGAGCGGAAGTGGACAAGTTGTTGTTCTATTGGTATGTACTCAGGCTTTATAGTGTTTGAAAGAATGTTCCTTCAAGTTCATATAAGAATGTAGCATTTTATTTCCAAAGTGCAGTAAATCTTTGTTTTCTCATAGCAAGGTGATCGCACTACAAGGCTGCAATTTTTATTTGCCCATCAAGTGGGCTTTTGGTGGAAATGACACACCACCAGCAGCATGTTGTCCGCGAGAGGGCATGGGATGGGGGGGGCGAGCAGGAGAGGACAATTTGTTCTCCTATTTGTATCTACTCAGGTTTTATAGTGTTTGAAAGAATGTTCTTTCAAGTTCATATAGGAATGTAGCATTTTATTTCCAAAGTGTAGTAAATCTTTGTTTTCTCACAGCGGTGTGATCGCACTACAAGGCTGCAATTTTTATTTGCCCATCAAGTGGGCCTTTGGTGGAAATGACACACCACCAGCAGCATGTTGTCCACGAGAGGGGGGTGGGATGGGGGGGCGAGCAGGATAGGACAAGTTGTTCATGTATTGGTATGTACTCAGGCCTTATAGTGTTTGAAACAATGTTCTTTCTAGTTCATATAAGAATGTAGCATTTTATATCCAAAGTGTAGTAAATCTTTGTTTTCTCACAGCAGGGTGATCGCACTACAAGGCTGCAATTTTTATTTGCCCATCAAGTGGTCTTTTGGTGGAAATGACACACCACCAGCAGCATGTTGTCCACGAGAGGGGGGTGGGATGGGGGGGCGAGCAGAGTAGGACAAGTTGTTCTTCTATTGGTATGTACTCAGGCTTTATAGTGTTTGAAAGAATGTTCTTTCAAGTTCATATAAGAATGTAGCATTTTATTTCCAAAGTGTAGTAAATCTTTGTTTTCTCACAGCAGGGTGATCGCACTACAAGGCTGCAATTCTTATTTGTCCATCAAGTGGGCTTTTGGTGGAAATGACACACTACCACCAGCATGTTGTCCACGAGAGGGGGGTGGGATGGGGGGGCGAGCAGGATAGGACAAGTTGTTCTTCTATTGGTATGTACTCAGGCATTATAGTGTTTGAAAGAATGTTCTTTCAAGTTCATATAAGAATGTAGCATTTTATTTCCAAAGTGTAGTAAATCTTTGTTTTCTCACAGCAGGGTGATCGCACTAGAAGGCTGCAATTTTTGTTTGCCCATCAAGTGGGCTTTTGGAGGAAATGACACACCACCAGCAGCATGTTGTCCACGAGAGCGAGGTGGGATGGGGGGGCGAGCAGGAGAGGACAAGTTGTTCTTCTATTGGTATGTACTCAGGCTTTATAGTGTTTGAAAGAATGTTCTTTCAAGTTCATATAAGAATGTAGCATTTTATTTCCAAAGTGTAGTAAATCTTTGTTTTCTCACAGCAGGGTAGTCCCACTACAAGGCTGCAATTATTATTTGCCCATCAAGTGGGCTTTTGGTGGAAATGACACACTACCACCAGCATGTTGTGCAAGAGAGGGGGGTGGGATGGGGGGGGGGGGCGAGCAGGAGAGGACAAGTTGTTCTTCTATTGGTATGTACTCAGGCTTTATAGTGTTTGAAAGAATGTTCTTTCAAGTTCATATAAGAATGTAGCATTTTATTTCCAAAGTGTAGTAAATCTTTGTTTTCTCACGGCAGGGTGACCGCACTACAAGGCTGCAATTTTTATTTGCCCATCAAGTGGGCTTTTGGTGGAAATGACAAACCACCATCAGCATTGTTGTCCACGAGAGGTGGGTGGGATGGGGGGGCGAGCAGGAGAGGACAAGTTGTTCTTCTATTGGTATGTACTCAGGCTTTATAGTGTTTGAAAGAATGTTCTTTCAAGTTCATATAAGAATGTAGCATTTTATTTCAAAGTGTAGTAAATCTTTGTTTTCTCACAGCAGGGTAGTCCCACTACAAGGCTGCAATTATTATTTGCCCATCAAGTGGGCTTTTGGTGGAAATGACACACTACCACCAGCATGTTGTGCAAGAGAGGGGGGTGGGATGGGGGGGGGGGCGAGCAGGAGAGGACAAGTTGTTCTTCTATTGGTATGTACTCAGGCTTTATAGTGTTTGAAAGAATGTTCATTCAAGTTCATATAAGAATGTAGCATTTTATTTCCAAAGTGTAGTAAATCTTTGTTTTCTCACAGCAGGGTGACCGCACTACAAGGCTGCAATTTTTATTTGCCCATCAAGTGGGCTTTTGGTGGAATGACAAACCACCATCAGCATGTTGTCCACGAGAGGTGGGTGGGATGGGGGGGCGAGCAGGAGAGGACAAGTTGTTCTTCTATTGGTATGTACTCAGGCTTTATAGTGTTTGAAAGAATGTTCTTTCAAGTTCATATAAGAATGTAGCATTTTATTTCCAAAGTGTAGTAAATCTTTGTTTTCTCACGGCAGGGTGACCGCACTACAAGGCTGCAATTTTTATTTGCCCATCAAGTGGGCTTTTGGTGGAAATGACACACCACCAGCAGCATTGTTGTCCACAAGAGGGGGGTGGGATAGGGGGCGAGCAGGAGAGGACAAGTTATTCTTCTATTGGTATGTACACAGGCTTTATAGTGTTTGAAAGAATGTTCTTCAAGTTCATATAAGAATGTAGCATTTTATTTCCAAAGTGTAGTAAATCTTTGTTTTCTCACAGCAGGGTGATCGCACTACAAGGCTGCAATTTTTATTTGCCCATCAAGTGGCCTTTTGGTGGAAATGACACACCACCAGCAGCATGTTGTCCACGAGAGGGGAGTGGAATGGGGGGGCGAGCAGGACAGGACAAGTTGTTCTTCTATTGGTATGTACTCAGGCCTTTATAGTGTTTAAAAGGATGTTCTTTCAAGTTCATATAAGAATGTAGCATTATATTTACAAAGTGTAGTAAATCTTTGTTTTCTCACAGCAGGGTGATCGCACTACAAGGCTGCAATTTTTATTTGCCCATCAAGTGGGCTTTTGGTGGAAATGACACACCACCAGCAGCATGTTGTCCACAAGTGGGGGGTGGGATAGGGGGCGAGCAGGGAGAGGACAAGTTATTCTTCTATTGGTATGTACACAGGCTTTATAGTGTTTGAAAGAATGTTCTTTCAAGTTCATATAAGAATGTAGCATTTTATTTCCAAAGTGTAGTAAATCTTTGTTTTCTCACAGCAGGGTGATCGCACTACAAGGCTGCAATTTTATTTGCCCATCAAGTGGGTTTTGGTGGAAATGACACACCCCAGCAGCATGTTGTACACGAGAGGGGAGTGGAATGGGGGGGCGAGCAGGACAGGACAAGTTGTTCTTCTATTGGTATGTACTCAGGCTTTATAGTGTTTAAAAGGATGTTCTTTCAAGTTCATATAAGAATGTAGCATTTTATTACAAAGTGTAGTAAATCTTTGTTTTCTCACAGCAGGGTGATCGCAACTACAAGGCTGCAATTTTTATTTGCCCATCAAGTGGGCTTTTGGTGGAAATGACACACCACCATCAGCATGTTGTCCACGAGAGGTGGGTGGGATGGGGGCGAGCAGGAGAGGACAAGTTGTTCTTCTATTGGTATGTACTCAGGCTTTATAGTGTTTGAAAGAATGTTCTTTCAAGTTCATATAAGAATGGTAGCATTTTATTTCCAAAGTGTAGTAAATCTTTGTTTTCTCACAGCAGTTTGATCGCACTACAAGGCTGCAATTTTTTATTTGCCCTTCAAGTGGGCTTTGGTGAAATGACATACCACCAGCAGCATGTTGTCCACGAGAGGGGGGGTGGGATGGGAGGGCGAGCAGGAAAGGACAAGTTGTTCTTCTATTGGTATGTACTCAGGCTTTATAGTGTTGAAAGAATGTTCTTTCAAGTTCATAAAAGAATGTAGCATTTTATTTCCAAAGTGTAGTAAATCTTTGTTTTCTCACAGCAGGGTGATCGCACTACAAGACTGCAATTTTTATTTGCCCATGAAGTGGGCTTTTGGTGGAAATGACACACCACCAGCATCATGATGTCCACGTGAGGGGGGGTGAGACGGGTGGACGAGCAGGAGAGGACAAATTGTTCTTCTATTGGTATGTACTCAGGCTTTATAGTGTTTGAAAGAATGTTCTTTCAAGTTGATATAAGAATGTAGCAGTTTATTTCCAAAGTGTAGTAAATCTTTGTTTTATCACAGCAGAGGTGATCGCACTACAAGGCTGCAATTTTTATTTGCCCATCAAGTGGGCTTTTGGTGGAAATGACACTCCACCAGCAGCATGTTGTCAACAAGAGGGGGGTGGGATGGGGGGGGCGAGCAGGATAGGACAAGTTGTTCTTCTATTGGTATGTACTCAGGCTTTATAGTGTTTTGAAAGAATGTTCTTTCAAGTTCATATAAGAATGTAGCATTTTATTTCCAAAGTGTAGTAAATCTTTGTTTTCTCACAGCAGGTGATCGCACTAGAAGGCTGCAATTTTTGTTTGCCCATCAAGTGGGCTTTTGGAGGAAATGACACACCACCAGCAGCATGTTGTCCACAATAGGGGGGGTGGGATAGGGAGCGAGCAGGAGAGGACAAGTTATTCTTCTATTGGTATGTACTCAGGCTTTATAGTGTTTTAAAAAATGTTCTTTCACGTTCATATAAGAATGTAGCATTTTATTTCCAAAGTGTAGTAAATCTTTGTTTTCTCACAGCAGGGTGATCGCACTACAAGGCTGCAATTCTTATTTGTCCATCAAGTGGGCTTTTGGTGGAAATGACACACCACCAGCAGCATGTTGTCCACGAGAGGGGGGGTGGGATGGGGGGGGCGAGCAGGATAGGACAAGTTGTTCTTCTATTGGTATGTACTCAGGCTTTATAGTGTTTGAATGAATGTTCTTTCAAGTTCATAAAGAATGTCCGCATTTTATTTCCAAAGTGTAGTAAATCTTGTGTTTTCTCACAGCAGGGTGATCGCACTACAAGACTGCAATTTTTATTTGCCCCATCAAGTGGGCTTTGGTGGAAATGACACACCACCAGCAGCATGTTGTCCACAATAGGGGGGTGATAAGGGGCGAGCAGGAGAGGACAAGTTATTCTTCTATTGGTATGTACTCAGGCTTTATAGTGTTTCAAGAATGTTCTTTCACGTTCATATAAGAATGTAGCATTTTATTTCCAAAGTGTAGTAAATCTTTATTTTCTCACAGCAGGGTGATCGCACTACAAGACTGCAATTTTTATTTGCCCATCAAGTGGGCTTTTGGTGGAATGACACACCACCACAGCATGTTGTCCACAATAGGGGGTGGGATAGGGGGCGAGCAGGAGAGGACAAGTTATTCTTCTATTGGTATGTACTCAGGCTTTATAGTGTTTCAAAGAATGTTCTTTCACGTTCATATAAGAATGTAGCATTTTATTTCCAAAGTGTAGTAAATCTTTGTTTTCTCACAGCAGGGTGATCGCACTACAAGGCTGCAATTCTTATTTGTCCATCAAGTGGGCTTTTGGTGGAAATGACACACCACCAGCAGCATGTTGTCCACGAGAGGGGGGTGGGATGGGGGGGCGAGCAGGATAGGACAAGTTGTTCTTCTATTGGTATGTACTCAGGCTTTATAGTGTTTGAAAGAATGTTCTTTCAAGTTCATATAAGAATGTAGCATTTTATTTCCAAAGTGTAGTAAATCTTTGTTTTCTCACAGCAGGGTGATCGCACTAGAAGGCTGCAATTTTTGTTTGCCCATCAAGTGGGCTTTTGGAGGAAATGACACACCACCAGCAGCATGTTGTCCACGAGAGCGAGGTGGGATGGCGGGGCGAGCAGGAGAGGACAAGTTGTTCTTCTATTGGTATGTACTCAGGCTTTATAGTGTTTGAAAGAATGTTCTTTCAAGTTCATATAAGAATGTAGCATTTTATTTCCAAAGTGTAGTAAATCTTTGTTTTCTCACAGCAGGGTAGTCCCACTACAAGGCTGCAATTATTATTTGCCCATCAAGTGGCTTTTGGTGGAAATGACACACTACCCACCAGCATGTTGTGCAAGAGAGGGGGTGGGATGGGGGGGGGGGGGCGAGCAGGAGAGGACAAGTTGTTCTTCTATGGTATGTACTCAGGCTTTATAGTGTTTGAAAGAATGTTCTTTCAAGTTCATATAAGAATGTAGCATTTTATTTCCAAAGTGTAGTAAATCTTTGTTTTCTCACGGCAGGGTGACCGCACTACAAGGCTGCAATTTTTATTTGCCCATCAAGTGGGCTTTTGGTGGAAATGACAAACCACCATCAGCATGTTGTCCACGAGAGGTGGGTGGGATGGGGGGGCGAGCAGGAGAGGACAAGTTGTTCTTCTATTGGTATGTACTCAGGCTTTATAGTGTTTGAAAGAATGTTCTTTCAAGTTCATATAAGAATGTAGCATTTTATTTCCAAAGTGTAGTAAATCTTTGTTTTCTCACGGCAGGGTGACCGCACTACAAGGCTGCAATTTTTATTTGCCCATCAAGTGGGCTTTGGTGGAAATGACACACCACCAGCAGCATGTTGTCCACGAGAGGGGAGTGGAATGGGGGAGCGAGCAGGACAGGACAAGTTGTTCTTCTATTGGTATGTACTCAGGCTTTATAGTGTTTAAAAGGGATGTTCTTTCAAGTTCATATAAGAATGTAGCATTTTATTTACAAAGTGTAGTAAATCTTTGTTTTCTCACAGCAGGGTGATCGCACTACAAGGCTGCAATTTTATTTGCCCATCAAGTGGGCTTTTGGTGAAATGACACACCACCAGCAGCATGTTTGTCCACAAGAGGGGGGTGGGATAGGGGGCGAGCAGGAGAGGACAAGTTATCTTCTATTGGTATGTACACAGCTTTATAGTGTTTGAAAGAATGTTCTTTCAAGTTCATATAAGAATGTAGCATTTTATTTCCAAAGTGTAGTAAATCTTTGTTTTCTCACAGCAGGGTGATCGCACTACAAGGCTGCAATTTTTATTTGCCCATCAAGTGCCTTTTGGTGGAAATGACACACCACCAGCAGCATGTTGTCCACGAGAGGGGAGTGGAATGGGGGGGCGAGCAGGACAGGACAAGTTGTTCTTCTATTGGTATGTACTCAGGCTTTATAGTGTTTAAAAGGATGTTCTTTCAAGTTCATATAAGAATGTAGCATTTTATTTACAAAGTGTAGTAAATCTTTGTTTTCTCACAGCAGGGTGATCGCACTACAAGGCTGCAATTTTTATTTGCCCATCAAGTGGGCTTTTGGTGGAAATGACACACCACCAGCAGCATGTTGTCCACAAGAGGGGGGTGGGATAGGGGGCGAGCAGGAGAGGACAAGTTATTCTTCTATTGGTATGTACACAGGCTTTATAGTGTTTGAAAGAATGTTCTTTCAAGTTCATATAAGAATGTAGCATTTTATTTCCAAAGTGTAGTAAATCTTTGTTTTCTCACAGCAGGGTGATCGCACTACAAGGCTGCAATTTTTATTTGCCCATCAAGTGGGCTTTTGGTGGAAATGACACACCACCAGCAGCATGTTGTCCACGAGAGGGGGTGGAATGGGGGGGCGAGCAGGACAGGACAAGTTGTTCTTCTATTGGTATGTACTCAGGCTTTATAGTGTTTAAAAGGATGTTCTTTCAAGTTCATATAAGAATGTAGCATTTTATTTCCAAAGTGTAGTAAATCTTTGTTTTCTCACGGCAGGGTGACCGCACTACAAGGCTGCAATTTTTATTTGCCCATCAAGTGGGCTTTTGGTGGAAATGACACACCACCAGCAGCATGTTGTCCACAAGAGGGGGGTGGGATAGGGGGCGAGCAGGAGAGGACAAGTTATTCTTCTATTGGTATGTACACAGGCTTTATAGTGTTTGAAAGAATGTTCTTTCAAGTTCATATAAGAATGTAGCATTTTATTTCCAAAGTGTAGTAAATCTTTGTTTTCTCACAGCAGGGTGATCGCACTACAAGGCTGCAATTTTTATTTGCCCATCAAGTGGGCTTTTGGTGGAAATGACACACCACCAGCAGCATGTTGTCCACAAGAGGGGGGTGGGATAGGGGGCGAGCAGGAGAGGACAAGTTATTCTTCTATTGGTATGTACACAGGCTTTATAGTGTTTGAAAGAATGTTCTTTCAAGTTCATATAAGAATGTAGCATTTTATTTCCAAAGTGTAGTAAATCTTTGTTTTCTCACAGCAGGGTGATCGCACTACAAGGCTGCAATTTTTATTTGCCCATCAAGTGGGCTTTTGGTGGAAATGACACACCACCAGCAGCATGTTGTCCACGAGAGGGGAGTGGAATGGGGGGGCGAGCAGGACAGGACAAGTTGTTCTTCTATTGGTATGTACTCAGGCTTTATAGTGTTTAAAAGGATGTTCTTTCAAGTTCATATAAGAATGTAGCATTTTATTTCCAAAGTGTAGTAAATCTTTGTTTTCTCACGGCAGGGTGACCGCACTACAAGGCTGCAATTTTTATTTGCCCATCAAGTGGGCTTTTGGTGGAAATGACACACCACCAGCAGCATGTTGTCCACAAGAGGGGGGTGGGATAGGGGGCGAGCAGGAGAGGACAAGTTATTCTTCTATTGGTATGTACACAGGCTTTATAGTGTTTGAAAGAATGTTCTTTCAAGTTCATATAAGAATGTAGCATTTTATTTCCAAAGTGTAGTAAATCTTTGTTTTCTCACAGCAGGGTGATCGCACTACAAGGCTGCAATTTTTATTTGCCCATCAAGTGGGCTTTTGGTGGAAATGACACACCACCAGCAGCATGTTGTCCACAAGAGGGGGGTGGGATAGGGGGCGAGCAGGAGAGGACAAGTTATTCTTCTATTGGTATGTACACAGGCTTTATAGTGTTTGAAAGAATGTTCTTTCAAGTTCATATAAGAATGTAGCATTTTATTTCCAAAGTGTAGTAAATCTTTGTTTTCTCACAGCAGGGTGATCGCACTACAAGGCTGCTATTTTTATTTGCCCATCAAGTGGGTTTTGGTGGAAATGACACACCACCAGCAGCATGTTGTACACGAGAGGGGAGTGGAATGGGGGGGCGAGCAGGACAGGACAAGTTGTTCTTCTATTGGTATGTACTCAGGCTTTATAGTGTTTAAAAGGATGTTCTTTCAAGTTCATATAAGAATGTAGCATTTTAATTACAAAGTGTAGTAAATCTTTGTTTTCTCACAGCAGGGTGATCGCACTACAAGGCTGCAATTTTTATTTGCCCATCAAGTGGGCTTTTGGTGGAAATGACACACCACCATCAGCATGTTGTCCACGAGAGGTGGGTGGGATGGGGGGGCGAGCAGGAGAGGACAAGTTGTTCTTCTATTGGTATGTACTCAGGCTTTATAGTGTTTGAAAGAATGTTCTTTCAAGTTCATATAAGAATGTTGCATTTTATTTCCAAAGTGTAGTAAATCTTTGTTTTCTCACAGCAGTTTGATCGCACTACAAGGCTGCAATTTTTATTTGCCCATCAAGTGGGCTTTTGGTGGAAATGACATACCACCAGCAGCATGTTGTCCACGAGAGGGGGGTGGGATGGGAGGGAGAGCAGGAAAGGACAAGTTGTTCTTCTATTGGTATGTACTCAGGCTTTATAGTGTTTGAAAGAATGTTCTTTCAAGTTCATAAAAGAATGTAGCATTTTATTTCCAAAGTGTAGTAAATCTTTGTTTTCTCTCAGCAGGGTGATCGCACTACAAGACTGCAATATTTATTTGCCCATGAAGTGGGCTTTTGGTGGAAATGACACACCACCAGCATCATGATGTCCACGTGAGGGGGGTGAGATGGGTGGACGAGCAGGAGAGGACAAATTGTTCTTCTATTGGTATGTACTCAGGCTTTATAGTGTTTGAAAGAATGTTCTTTCAAGTTCATATAAGAATGTAGCAGTTTATTTCCAAAGTGTAGTAAATCTTTGTTTTATCACAGCAGGGTGATCGCACTACAAGGCTGCAATTTTTATTTGCCCATCAAGTGGGCTTTTGGTGGAAATGACACTCCACCAGCAGCATGTTGTCAACAAGAGGGGGGTGGGATGGGGGGGCGAGCAGGATAGGACAAGTTGTTCTTCTATTGGTATGTACTCAGGCTTTATAGTGTTTGAAAGAATGTTCTTTCAAGTTCATATAAGAATGTAGCATTTTATTTCCAAAGTGTAGTAAATCTTTGTTTTCTCACAGCAGGGTGATCGCACTAGAAGGCTGCAATTTTTGTTTGCCCATCAAGTAGGCTTTTGGAGGAAATGACACACCACCAGCAGCATGTTGTCCACAATAGGGGGGTGGGATAGGGGGCGAGCAGGAGAGGACAAGTTATTCTTCTATTGGTATGTACTCAGGCTTTATAGTGTTTCAAAGAATGTTCTTTCACGTTCATATAAGAATGTAGCATTTTATTTCCAAAGTGTAGTAAATCTTTGTTTTCTCACAGCAGGGTGATCGCACTACAAGGCTGCAATTCTTATTTGTCCATCAAGTGGGCTTTTGGTGGAAATGACACACCACCAGCGGCATGTTGTCCACGAGAGGGGGGTGGGATGGGGGGGCGAGCAGGATAGGACAAGTTGTTCTTCTATTGGTATGTACTCAGGCTTTATAGTGTTTGAATGAATGTTCTTTCAAGTTCATAAAAGAATGTAGCATTTTATTTCCAAAGTGTAGTAAATCTTTGTTTTCTCACAGCAGGGTGATCGCACTACAAGACTGCAATTTTTATTTGCCCATCAAGTGGGCTTTTGGTGGAAATGACACACCACCAGCAGCATGTTGTCCACAATAGGGGGGTGGGATAGGGGCGAGCAGGAGAGGACAAGTTATTCTTCTATTGGTATGTACTCAGGCTTTATAGTGTTTCAAAGAATGTTCTTTCACGTTCATATAAGAATGTAGCATTTTATTTCCAAAGTGTAGTAAATCTTTATTTTCTCACAGCAGGGTGATCGCACTACAAGACTGCAATTTTTATTTGCCCATCAAGTGGGCTTTTGGTGGAAATGACACACCACCAGCAGCATGTTGTCCACAATAGGGGGGTGGGATAGGGGGCGAGCAGGAGAGGACAAGTTATTCTTCTATTGGTATGTACTCAGGCTTTATAGTGTTTCAAAGAATGTTCTTTCACGTTCATATAAGAATGTAGCATTTTATTTACAAAGTGTAGTAAATCTTTGTTTTCTCACAGCAGGGTGATCGCACTACAAGGCTGCAATTTTTATTTGCCCATCAAGTGGGCTTTTGGTGGAAATGACACACCACCATCAGCATGTTGTCCACGAGAGGTGGGTGGGATGGGGGGGCGAGCAGGACAGGACAAGTTGTTCTTCTATTGGTGTGTACTCAGGCTTTATAGTGTTTGAAAGAATAATCTTTCAAGTTCATATTAGAATGTAGCATTTTATTTCCAAAGTGTAGTAAATCTTTGTTTTCTCACAGCAGTTTGATCGCACTACAAGGCTGCAATTTTTATTTGCCCATCAAGTTGGCTTTTGGTGGAAATGACACACCACCAGCAGCATGTTGTCCACGAGAGGGGGGTGGGATGGGAGGGCGAGCAGGAAAGGACAAGTTGTTCTTCTATTGGTATGTACTCAGGCTTTATAGTGTTTGAAAGAATGTTCTTTCAAGTTCATAAAAGAATGTAGCATTTTATTTCCAAAGTGTAGTAAATCTTTGTTTCCTCACAGCAGGGTGATCGCACTACAAGGCTGCAATTTTTATTTGCCCATTAAGTGGGCTTTTAGAGGAAATGACACACCACCAGCAGCATGATGTCCACGAGAGTGAGGGTGTGGGGAAGGGGGGGGGGGGGGCGGGGCGAGCGGAAGAGGACATGTAGTTCTATTATTAGTATGTACAAAGGGTTTATAGTGTTTTAAAGAATGTTTGTTCAATTTCATATAAGAATGTAGCATTTTATTTCCAAAGTGTAGTAAATCTTTGTTTCCTCACAGCAGGGTGATCGCACTACAAGGCTGCAATTTTTATTTGCCCATCAAGTGGGCTTCTGGTGGAAATTGCACACCACCAGCTGCATGTTGTCCACGAGAGGGGGGGGGGGGGCGGGAATGGGGGGGGGGGGCCAGCAGAAGATGACAAGTTGTTCTTTTATTGGTATGTACTCAGGCTTTACAGTGTTTTAAAGAAAGTTCGATCAAGTTCATATAAGAATGTAGCATTTTATTTCCGAAGTGCAGTAAATCTTTGTTTTCTCACAGCAAGGTGATCGCATTACAAGGCTGCAATTTTTATTTGCCCATCAAGTGGGCTTTTGGTGGAAATGACACACCACCAGCTCCATGTTGTCCACGAGAGGGGATGGGGGGGATTGAGGGGATGGGGGCGAGCCGAAGGGGACAAGTTGTTGTTCTATTGGTATGTACTCAGGCTTTATAGTGTTTGAAAGAATGTTCTTTCAAGTTCATATAAGAATGTAGCATTTTATTTCCAAAGTGCAGTAAATCTTTGTTTTCTCATAGCAAGGTGATCGCACTACAAGGCTGCAATTTTTATTTGCCCATCAAGTGGGCTTTTGGTGGAAATGACACACCACCAGCAGCATGTTGTCCGCGAGAGGGGGTGGGATGGGGGGGCGAGCAGGAGAGGACAAGTTGTTCTCCTATTGGTATCTACTCAGGCTTTATAGTGTTTGAAAGAATGTTCTTTCAAGTTCATATAAGAATGTAGCATTTTATTTCCAAAGTGTAGTAAATTTTTGTTTTCTCACAGCAGGGTGATCGCACTACAAGGCTGCTATTTTTATTTGCCCATCAAGTGGGCTTTTGGTGGAAATGACACACCACCAGCAGCATGTTGTCCACGAAAGGGGGTGCGGGGAGGGGGGGGGGGGCGAGCGTAAGAGGACAAGTTGCTCTTCTATTGGTATGTACTAAGACTTTATAGTGTTTTAAGGATTGTTCTTTCAAGTTCATATAAGAATGTTTCATTTTATTTCCGAAGTGTAGTAAATCTTTGTTTTCTCACAGCAGGGTGTTCGCACTACAAGGCTGCAATTTTTATTTGCCCATCAAGTGGGCTTTTGGTGGAAATGACACACCACCAGCAGCATGTTGTCCACGAGAGAGGGGTGGGATTGGGGGGCGAACAGGAGAGGACAAGTTGTTCTTCTATTGGTATGTACTCAAGTTCTATAGTGTTTGAAAGAATGTTCTTTCAAGTTCATATAAGGATGTAGCATTTTATTTACAAAGTGTAGTAAATCTTTGATTTCTCACAGCAGGGTGATCGCGCTACAAGGCTGCAATTTTTATTTGCCCATCAAGAGGGCTTTTGGTGGAAATGAGACACCACCAGCAGCATGTTGTCCACGAGAAGGGGGTGGGATAGGGGGCGAGCAGGATATGACAAGTTGTTGTTCTATTGGTATGTACTCAGGCTTTATAGTGTTTGAAAGAATGTTCTTTCAAGTTCATATAAGAATGTAGCATTTTATTTCCAAAGTGTAGTAAATCTTTGTTTTCTCACAGCGGGGTGATCGCACTACAAGGCTGCAATTTTTATTTACCCATCAAGTGGGCTTTTGGTGGAAATGACACACCACCAGCAGCATGTTGTCCACGAGAGGGGGGTGGGATTGGGGGGCGAGCAGGAGAGAACAAGTTGTTCTTCTATTGGTATGTACTCAGGCTTTATAGTGTTTGAAAGAATGTTCTTTCAAGTTCATATAAGAATGTAGCATTTTATTTCCAAAGTGTAGTAAATCTTTGTTTTCTCACAGCAGGGTGGTCGCACTACAAGGCTGCAATTTTTATTTGCCCATCAAGTGGGCTTTTGGTGGAAATGACACACCACCAGCAGCATGTTGTCCACGAGAGGGGGGTGGGATGGGGGGGCGAGCAGGAGAGGACAAGTTGTTCTTCTATTGGTATGTACTCAGGCTTTATAGTGTTTGAAAGAATGTTCTTTCAAGTTCAAATAAGTGTAGCAAATCTTTGTTTTCTCACAGCAGGGTGATCGCACTACAAGGCTGCAATATTTATTTGCCCATCAAGTGGGCTTTTGGTGGAAATGACACACCACCAGCAGCATGTTGTCCAGGAGAGGGAGGTGGGATGGGGGGGCGAGCAGGAGAGGACAAGTTGTTCTTCTATTGGTATGTACTCAGGCTTTATAGTGTTTGAAAGAATGTTCTTTCAAGTTCATATAAGAATGTAGCATTTTATTTCCAAAGTGTAGTAAATCTTTGTTTTCTCACAGCAGGGTGCTCGCACTACAAGGCTGCAATTTTTATTTGCCCATCAAGTGGGCTTTTGGTGGAAATGACACACCACCAGCAGCATGTTCTCCACGAGAGGGGGGTGGGATGGGGGGGCGAGCAGGAGAGGACAAGTTGTTCTTCTATTGGTATGTATACAGGCTTTATAGTGTTTGAAAGAATGTTCTTTCAAGGTCATATAAGAATGTGGCATTTTATTTCCAAAGTGTAGTAAATCTTTGTTTTCTCACAGCAGGGTGATCGCACTACAAGGCTGCAATTTTTATTTGCCCATCAAGTGGGCTTTTGGTGGAAATGACACACCACCAGCAGCATGTTGTCCACGAGCGGGGGGTGGGATGGGGGGGGCGAGCAGGAGAGGACAGGTTGTTCTTCTATTGGTATGTACTCAGGCTTTTTAGTGTTTGAAAGAATGTTGTTTCAAGTTCATATAAGAATGTAGCATTTTATTTCCAAAGTGTAGTAAATCTTTGTTTTCCCACAGCAGGGTGATCGCACTACAAGGGTGCAATTTTTATTTGCCCATCAAGTGGGCTTTTGGTGGAAATGACACACCACCAGCAGCATGTTGTCGACGAGAGGGGGGTGGGATGCGGGGGCGAGCAGGAGAGGACAAGTTGTTCTTCTATTGGTATGAACTCAGGCTTTATAGTGTTTGAAAGAAAGTTGTTTCAAGTTCATATAAGAATATAGATTTTTATTTCCAAAGTGTAGTAAATCTTTGTTTTCTCACAGCAGGGTGATCGCACTACAAGGCTGCAATTTTTATTTGCCCATCAAGTGGGCTTTTGGTGGAAATCACACACCACCAGCAGCAAGATGTCCACGAGAGGGTGGTGCGGAAGGGGGGGGGGGGGGGGCGAGCGTAAGAGGACAAGATGTTCTTCTATTGGTATGTAATAAAGCTTTATAGTGTTTTAAAGAAAGTTCGTTCAAGTTCATATAATAATGTAGCATTTTATTTCCAAAGTGTAGTAAATTTTTGTTTTCTCACAGCAGGGTGCTCGCACTACAAGGCTGCAATTTTTATTTGCCCATCAAGTGGGCTTTTGATGGAAATGACACACCACCAGCAGCATGTTGTCAGCGAGAGGGGGGTGGGATGGGGGGGGCGAGCAGGAGAGGATAAGTTGTACTTCTATTGGTATGTACTCAGGCTTTACAGTGTTTGAAAGAATGTTCGTCCAAGTTCATATAAGAATGTACCATTTTATTTCCAAAGCGTAGTAAATCTTTGTTTTCCCACAGCAGGGTGATCGCACTACAAGGGTGCAATTTTTATTTGCCCATCAAGTGGGCTTTTGGTGGAAATGACACACCACCAGCAGCAAGTTGTCCACAAGAGAGTGGTGTGGAAGGGGGGGGGGGGCGAGCGTAAGAGGACAAGATGTTCTTCTATTGGTATGTAATAAAGCTTTATAGTGTTTTAAAGAAAGTTCGTTCAAGTTCATATAATAATGTAGCATTTTATTTCCAAAGTGTAGTAAATTTTTGTTTTCTCACAGCAGGGTGCTCGCACTACAAGGCTGCAATTTTTATTTGCCCATCAAGTGGGCTTTTGATGGAAATGACACACCACCAGCAGCATGTTGTCAGCGAGAGGGGGGTGGGATGGGGGGGGCGAGCAGGAGAGGACAAGTTGTTCTTCTATTGGTATGTACTAAGGCTTTATAGTGTTTGAAAGAAAGTTGTTTCAAGTTCATATAAGAATATAGATTTTTATTTCCAAAGTGTCGTAAATCTTTGTTTTCTCACAGCAGGGTGATCGCACTACAAGGCTGCAATTTTTATTTGTCCATCAAGTGGGCTTTTGGTGGAAATGACACACCACCAGCTTCATGATGTCCACGAGAGGAGGGTGGGATGGGTGGGCGAGCAGGAGAGGACAAGTTGTTCTTCTATTGGTATGTACTCAGGCTTTATAGTGTTTGAAAGAATGTTCGTCCAAGTTCATATAAGAAAGTACCATTTTATTTCCAAAGTGTAGTAAATCTTTGCTTTCTCACAGCAGGGTGATCGCACTACAAGGCTGGAATTTTTATTTGCCCATGAAGTGGGCTTTTGGTGGAAATGACACACCACCAGCAGCATGTTGTCCACGAAAGGGTGGTGTGGGGGGGGGGGGGGGGGGGGCGAGCGTAAGAGGACAAGTTGTTCTTCTATTGGTATGTACTCAGGCTTTATAGTGTTTGAAAGAATGTTCTTTCAAGTTCATATAAGAAAGTAGCATTTTATTTCCAAAGTGTAGTAAATCTTTGTTTTCTCACAGCAGGACGATCGCACTACAAGGCTGCAATTTTTATTTGCCCATCAAGTGGGCTTTTGTTTGAAATGACAAACCACCAGCAGCATGTTGACTACGAGAGGTGGGTGGGATGGGGGGGAGAGCAGGAGAGGACAAGTTACTCTTCTATTGGTAAGTACTCAGGCTTTATATTGTTTGATAGAATGTTCTTTCAAGTTCATATAAGAATGTAGCATTTTATTTCCAAAGTGTAGTAAATCATTGTTTTCTCACAGCAGGGTGATCGCACTACAAGGCTGCAATTTTTATTTGCCCATCAAGTGGGCTTTTGGTAGAAATGACACACCACCAGCAGCATGTTGTCCACGAGAGGGGGGCGGGATGGGGGGGCGAGCAGGAGAGGACAAGTTGTTCTTCTATCGGTATGTACTCAGGCTTTATAGTGTTTGAAAGAATGTTCTTTCAAGTTCATATAAGAATGTAGCATTTTATTTCCAAAGTGTAGTAAAACTTTGTTTTATCACAGCAGGGTGATCGCACTACAAGGCTGCAATTTTTATTTGCCCATCAAGTTGGCTTTTGGTGGAAATGACACACCACCTGCAGCATGTTGTCCACGAGAGGGGGGTGGGATGGGGGGGCGAGCAGGAGAGGACAAGTTGTTCTTCTATTGGTATGTACACAGGCTTTATAGTGTTTTAAAGAATGTTCTTTCAAGTTCATATAAGAATGTGGCATTTTATTTCCAAAGTGTAGTAAATCTTTGTTTTCTCACAGCAGGGTGATTGCACTACAAGGATGCAATTTTTATTTGCCCATCAAGTAGGCTTTTGGTGGAAATGACACACCACCAGCAGCATGTTGTCCACGAGAGGGGGGTGGGATGGGGGGGCCAGCAGGAGAGGACAAGTTGTTCTTCTATTGGTATGTACTCAGGCTTTATAGTGTTTCAAAGAATGTTCTTTCAAGTTCATATAAGAAAGTAGCATTTTATTTCCAAAGGGTAGTAAATCTTTGTTTTCTCACAGCAGGGTGATCGCACTACAAGGCTGCAATTTTTATTTGCCCATCAAGTGGGCTTTTGGTGGAAATGACACACCACCACCAGCATGTTGTCCACGAGAGGGGGGTGGGATGGGGGGGTGAGCAGGAGAGGACAAGTTGTTTTTCTATTGGTATGTACTCAGGTTTTATAGTGTTTGAAAGAATCTTCTTTCAAGTTCATATAAGAATGTAGCATTTTATTTCCAAAGTGTAGTAAATCTTTGTTTTCTGACTGCAGGGTGATCACACTGCAAGGCTGCAATTTTTAATTGCCCATCAAATGGGCTTTTGGTGCAAATGACACACCACCAGCTGCATGTTGTCCACGAGAGGGGGGTGGGATGGGGGGGCGAGCAGGAGAGGACAAGTTGTTCTTCTATTGGTATGTACTCAGGCTTTATTGTGTTTGAAAGAAAGTTCTTTCAAGTTCATATAACAATATAGCATTTTATTTCCAAAGTGTAGTAAATCTTTGTTTTCTCACAGCAGGGTGATCGCACTACAAGGCTGCAATATTTATTTGCCCATCAAGTGGGCTTTTGGTGGAAATGACACACCACCAGCAGCATGTTGTCCATGAGAGGGTGGTGTGGAGAGGGGGGGGGGGGGAGGTGGGGGCGAGCGTTAGAGGACAAGTTGTTCTTCTGTTGGTATGTACTCAGGCTTTATAGTGTTTGAATGAATGTTCTTTCAAGTTCATATAAGAATGTAGCATTTTATTTCCAAAGTGTAGTAAATCTTTGTTTTCTCACAGCAGGGTGATCGCACTAGAAGGCTGCAATTTTTATTTGCCCATCAAGTGGGCTTTTGATGGATATGACACACCACCAGCAGCATGTTGTCAGCGAGAGGGGGGTGGGATGTGGGGGCGAGCAGGAGAGGATAAGTTGTTCTTCTATTGGTATGTACTCAGGCTTTATAGTGTTTGAAAAAATGTTCGTCCAAATTCATATAAGAATGTACCATTTTATTTCCAAAGTGTAGTAAATCTTTGTTTTCTCACAGCAGGGTGATCGCAATAGAAGGCTGCAATTTTTTATTTGCCCATCAAGTGGGCTTTTGGTGGAAATGACACACCACCAGCAGCATGTTGTCCACGAGAGGGGGGTGGGGTGGGGGGGGGGAGCAGGAGGGGACAAGTTGTTCTTCTATTGGTATGTACTCAGGCTTTATAGTGTTTGAATGAATGTTCTTTCAAGTTCATATAAGAATGTAGCATTTTATTTCCAAAGTGTAGTAAATCTTTGTTTTCTCACAGCAGGATGATCGCACTACAAGGCTGCAATTTTTATTTGCCCATCAAGTGGGCTTTTGGTGGAAATGACAAACCACCAGCAGCATATTGTCCACGAGAGGGGGGTGGGATGGGGGGGAGAGCAGGAGAGGACAAGTTATTCTTCTATTGGTAAGTACTCAGGCTTTATATTGTTTGAAAGAATGTTCTTTCAAGTTCATATAAGAATGTAGCATTTTATTTCCAAAGTGTAGTAAATCTTTGTTTTATCAAAGCAGGGTGATCGCACTACAAGGCTGCAATTTTTGTTTGCCCATCAAGTGGGCTTTTGGTGGAAATGACACACCACCAGCAGCATGTTGTCCACGAGAGGGGAGTGGGATGGGGGGGCGAGCAGGAGAGGACAAGTTGTTCTTCTATTGGTATGTACTAAGGCTTTATAGTGTTTTAAAGAATGTTCGTTCAAGTTCATATAAGAATGTAGCATTTTATTTCCAAAGTGTAGTAAATCTTTGTTTTCTCACAGCAGGGTGCTTGCACTACAAGGCTGCAATTTTTATTTGCCCATCAAGTGGGCTTTTGATGGAAATGACACACCACCAGCAGCATGTTGTCAGTGAGAGGGGGGTGGGATGGGTGGGCGAGCAGGAGAGGACAAGTTGTTCTTCTATTGGTATGTACTCAGGCTTTATAGTGCTTGAAAGAATGTTCGTCCAAGTTCATATAAGAATGTAGCATTTTATTTCCAAAGTGTAGTAAATCTTTGTTTTCTCACAGCAGGGTGATCGCACTACATGGCTGCAATTTTTATTTGCCCATCAAGTGGGCTTTTGGTTGAAATGACACACCACCAGCAGCATGTTGTCCACGAGAGGGGGGTGGGGTGGGGGGCCAGCAGGAGAGGACAAGTTGTTCTTCAATTGGTATGTACTCAGGCTTTATAATGTTTGAAAGAATGTTCTTTCAAGTTCATATAAGAATGTAGCATTTTATTTCCAAAGTGTAGTAAATCTTTGTTTTGTCACAGCAGGTCGATCGCACTACAAGGCTGCAATTTTTATTAGCCCATCAAGTGGGCTTTTGGTGGAAATGACACACCACCAGCAGCATGTTGTCCACGAAAGAGTGGTTAGGGGAGGGGGGGGGGCAGCGTAAGAGGACAAGTTGTTCTTCTATTGGTATGTACTAAGGCTTTAGAGTGTTTGAAAGAATGTTCTTTCAAGTTCATATAAGAATGTAGCATTTTATTTCCAAAGTGTAGTAAATCTTTGTTTTCTCACAGCAGGGTTATCGCACTACAAGGCTGCAATTTTTATTTGCCCATCAAGTGGGTTTTGGTGGAAATGACACACCACCAGCAGCATGTTGTCCACGAGAGGGGAGTGGAATGGGGGGGCGAGCAGGACAGGACAAGTTGTTCTTCTATTGGTATGTACTCAGGCTTTATAGTGTTTAAAAGGATGTTCTTTCAAGTTCATATAAGAATGTAGCATTTTATTTACAAAGTGTAGTAAATCTTTGTTTTCTCACAGCAGGGTGATCGCACTACAAGGCTGCAATTTTTATTTGCCCATCAAGTGGGCTTTTGGTGGAAATGACACACCACCATCAGCATGTTGTCCACGAGAGGTGGGTGGGATGGGGGGGCGAGCAGGAGAGGACAAGTTGTTCTTCTATTGGTATGTACTCAGGCTTTATAGTGTTTGAAAGAATGTTCTTTCAAGTTCATATAAGAATGTAGCATTTTATTTCCAAAGTGTAGTAAATCTTTGTTTTCTCACAGCAGTTTGATCGCCCTACAAGGCTGCAATTTTTATTTGCCCATCAAGTGGGCTTTTGGTGGAAATGACACACCACCAGTAGCATGTTGTCCACGAGAGGGGGGTGGGATGGGAGGGCGAGCAGGAAAGGACAAGTTGTTCTTCTATTGGTATGTACTCAGGCTTTATAGTGTTTGAAAGAATGTTCTTTCAAGTTCATAAAAGAATGTAGCATTTTATTTCCAAAGTGTAGTAAATCTTTGTTTTCTCACAGCAGGGTGATCGCACTACAAGACTGCAATTTTTATTTGCCCATGAAGTGGGCTTTTGGTGGAAATGACACACCACCAGCATCATGATGTCCACGTGAGGGGGGTGAGATGGGTGGGCGAGCAGGAGAGGACAAATTGTTCTTCTATTGGTATGTACTCAGGCTTTATAGTGTTTGAAAGAATGTTCTTTCAAGTTCATATAAGAATGTAGCAGTTTATTTCCAAAGTGTAGTAAATCTTTGTTTTCTCACAGCAGGGTGATCGCACTACAAGACTGCAATTTTTATTTGCCCATCAAGTGGGCTTTTGGTGGAAATGACACACCACCAGCAGCATGTTGTCCACAATAGGGGGGTGGGATAGGGGGCGAGCAGGAGAGGACAAGTTATTCTTCTATTGGTATGTACTCAGGCTTTATAGTGTTTCAAAGAATGTTCTTTCACGTTCAAATAAGGATGTAGCATTTTATTTCCAAAGTGTAGTAAATCTTTGTTTTCTCACAGCAGGGTGATCGCACTACAAGGCTGCAATTCTTATTTGTCCATCAAGTGGGCTTTTGGTGGAAATGACACACCACCAGCAGCATGTTGTCCACGAGAGGGGGGTTGGGGGGCGAGCAGGATAGGACAAGTTGTTCTTCTATTGGTATGTACTCAGGCTTTATAGTGTTTGAAAGAATGTTCTTTCAAGTTCATATAAGAATGTAGCATTTTATTTCCAAAGTGTAGTTAATCTTTGTTTTCTCACAGCAGGGTGATCGCACTACAAGGCTGCAATTTTTATTTGCCCATGAAGTGGGCTTTTGGTGGAAATGACACACCACCAGCAGCATGTTGTCCACGAAAGGGTGGTGTGGGGGGGGGGGGGGGGGGGGGGCGAGCGTAAGAGGACAAGTTGTTCTTCTATTGGTATGTACTAAGGCTTTATAGTGTTTTAAAGAATGTTCTTTCAAGTTCATAAAAGAATGTAGCATTTTATTTCCAGTGTGTAGTAAATCTTTGTTTTCTCACAGCAAGCTGATCGCACTACAAGGCTGCAATTTTTATCTGTCCATCAAGTGGGATTTTGGTGGAAATGACACACCACCAGCTTCATGATGTCCACGAGAGGAGGGTGGGATGGGTGGGCGAGCAGGAGAGGACAAGTTGTTCTTCTATTGGTATGTACTCAGGCTTTATAGTGTTTGAAAGAATGTTCTTTCAAGTTCATATAAGAATGTAGCATTTTATTTCCAAAGTGTAGTAAATCTTTGTTTTCTCACAGCAGTTTGATCGCACTACAAGGCTGCAATTTTTATTTGCCCATCAAGTGGGTTTTTGGTGGAAATGACACACCACCAGCAGCATGTTGTCCACGAGAGGGGGGTGGGATGGGAGGGCGAGCAGGAAAGGACAAGTTGTTCTTCTATTGGTATGTACTCAGGCTTTATAGTGTTTGAAAGAATGTTCTTTCAAGTTCATAAAAGAATGTAGCATTTTATTTCCAAAGTGTAGTAAATCTTTGTTTTCTCACAGCAGGGTGATCGCACTACAAGACTGCAATTTTTTTTGCCCATCAAGTGGGCTTTTGGTGGAAATGACACACCACCAGCATCATGATGTCCACGTGAGGGGGGTGAGATGGGTGGGCGAGCAGGAGAGGACAAATTGTTCTTCTATTGGTATGTACTCAGGCTTTATAGTGTTTGAAAGAAAGTTCTTTCAAGTTCATATAAGAATGTACCAGTTTATTTCCAAAGTGTAGTAAATCTTTGTTTTATCACAGCAGGGTGATCGCACTACAAGGCTGCAATTTTTATTTGCCCATCAAGTGGGCTTTTGGTGGAAATGACACTCCACCAGCAGCATGTTGTCAACGAGAGGGGGGTGGGAAGGGGGGGTGGGCAGGATAGGACAAGTTGTTCTTCTATTGGTATGTACTCAGGCTTTATAGTGTTTTAAAGAATGTTCGTTCAAGTTCGTATAAGAATGTAGCATTTTATTTCCAAAGTGTAGTAAATCTTTGTTTCCTCACAGCAGGGTGATCGCACTACAAGGCTGCAATTTTTATTTGCCCATTAAGTGGGCTTTTAGAGGAAATGACACACCACCAGCAGCATGATGTCCACGAGAGGGATGGTGTGGGGAAGGGGGGGGGGGGGCTGGGCGAGCGGAAGAGGACATGTAGTTCTATTATTAGTATGTACTCAGGGTTTGTAGTGTTTTAAAGAATGTTTGTTCAATTTCATATAAGAATGTAGCATTTTATTTCCAAAGTGTAGTAAATCTTTGTTTCCTCACAGCAGGGTGATCGCACTACAAGGCTGCAATTTTTATTTGCCCATCAAGTGGGCTTCTGGTGGAAATTGCACACCACCAGCTGCATGTTGTCCACGAGAGGGGGGGGGCGGGAATGGGGGGGGGGGGGGCCAGCAGAAGATGACAAGTTGTTCTTTCATTGGTATGTACTCAGGCTTTACAGTGTTTTAAAGAAAGTTCAATCAAGTTCATATAAGAATGTAGCATTTTTTTTCCGAAGTGCAGTAAATCTTTGTATTCTCACAGCAAGGTGATCGCATTACAAGGCTGCAATTTTTATTTGCCCATCAAGTGGGCTTTTGGTGGAAATGACACACCACCAGCAGAATGTTGTCCATGAGAGGGGGGGTGGGGGGGGAGGGGCGAGCGGAAGAGGACAAGTTGTTCATCTATTGGTGTGTACTCAGGCTTTATAGTGTTTTAAAGAATGTTCGTTCAAGTTCATATAAGAATGTAGCATTTTATTTCCAAAGTGTAGTAAGTCTTTGTTCTCTCAAAGCAGGGTGGTTGCACTAGAAGGCTGCAATTTTTATTTGCCCATCAAGTGGGCTTCTGGTGGAAATGACACACCACCAGCTCCATGTTGTCCACGAGAGGGGATGGGGGGGATTGAGGTAATGGGGGGCGAGCCGAAGGGGACAAGTTGTTGTTCTATTGGTATGTACTCAGGCTTTATAGTGTTTGAAAGAATGTTCTTTCAAGTTCATATAAGAATGTAGCATTTTATTTCCAAAGTGCAGTAAATCTTTGTTTTCTCATAGCAAGGTGATCGCACTACAAGGCTGCAATTTTTATTTGCCCATCAAGTGGGCTTTTGGTGGAAATGACACACCACCAGCAGCATGTTGTCCGCGAGAGGGGGTGGGATGGGGGGGCGAGCAGGAGAGGACAAGTTGTTCTCCTATTGGTATCTACTCAGGCTTTATAGTGTTTGAAAGAATGTTCTTTCAAGTTCATATAAGAATGTAGCATTTTATTTCCAAAGTGTACTAAATTTTTGTTTTCTCACAGCAGGGTGATCGCACTACAAGGCTGCTATTTTTATTTGCCCATCAAGTGGGCTTTTGGTGGAAATGACACACCACCAGCAGCATGTTGTCCACGAAAGGGTGGTGCCGGGAGGGGGGGTGGGGGCGAGCGTAAGAGGACAGGTTGTTCTTCTATTGGTATGTACTAAGACTTTATAGTGTTTTAAAGAACGTTCTTTCAAGTTCATATAAGAATATAGCATTTTATTTCCGAAGTGTAGTAAATCTTTGTTTTCTCACAGCAGGGTGATTGCACTACAAGGCTGCAATTTTTATTTGCCCATCAAGTGGGCTTTTGGTGGAAATGACACACCACCAGCAGCATGTTGTCCACGAGAGAGGGGTGGGATTGGGGGGCGAACAGGAGAGGACAAGTTGTTCTTCTATTGGTATGTACTCAAGTTCTATAGTGTTTGAAAGAATGTTCTTTCAAGTTGATATAAGGATGTAACATTTTATTTACAAAGTGTAGTAAATCTTTGATTTCTCACAGCAGGGTGATCGCGCTACAAGGCTGCAATTTTTATTTGCCCATCAAGAGGGCTTTTGGTGGAAATGAGACACCACCAGCAGCATGTTGTCCACGAGAAGGGGGTGGGATAGGGGGCGAGCAGGATAGGACAAGTTGTTGTTCTATTGGTATGTACTCAGGCTTTATAGTGTTTGAAAGAATGTTCTTTCAAGTTCATATAAGAATTTAGCATTTTATTTCCAAAGTGTAGTAAATCTTTGTTTTCTCACAGCGGGGTGATCGCACTACAAGGCTGCAATTTTTATTTACCCATCAAGTGGGCTTTTGGTGGAAATGACACACCACCAGCAGCATGTTGTCCACGAGAGGGGGGTGGGATTGGGGGGCGAGCAGGAGAGAACAAGTTGTTCTTCTATTGGTATGTACTCAGGCTTTATAGTGTTTGAAAGAATGTTCTTTCAAGTTCGTATAAGAATGTAGCATTTTATTTCCAAAGTGTAGTAAATCTTTGTTTTCTCACAGCAGGGTGGTCGCACTACAAGGCTGCAATTTTTATTTGCCCATCAAGTGGGATTTTGATGGAAATGACACACCACCAGCAGCATGTTGTCCACGAGAGGGGGGTGGGATGGGGGGGCGAGCAGGAGAGGACAAGTTGTTCTTCTATTGGTATGTACTCAGGCTTTATAGTGTTTGAAAGAATGTTCTTTCAAGATCAAATAAGTGTAGCAAATCTTTGTTTTCTCACAGCAGGGTGATCGCACTACAAGGCTGCAATTTTTATTTGCCCATCAAGTGGGCTTTTGGTGGAAATGACACACCACCAGCAGCATGTTGTCCAGGAGAGGGGGGTGGGATGGGGGGGCGAGCAGGAGAGGACAAGTTGTTCTTCTATTGGTATGTACTCAGGCTTTATAGTGTTTGAAAGAATGTTCTTTCAAGTTCATATAAGAATGTAGCATTTTATTTCCAAAGTGTAGTAAATCTTTGTTTTCTCACAGCAGGGTGCTCGCACTACAAGGCTGCAATTTTTATTTGCCCATCAAGTGGGCTTTTGGTGGAAATGACACACCACCAGCAGCATGTTGTCCACGAGAGGGGGGTGGGATGGGGGTGGCGAGCAGGAGAGGACAAGTTGTTCTTCTATTGGTATGTATACAGGCTTTATAGTGTTTGAAAGAATGTTCTTTCAAGTTCATATAAGAATGTGGCATTTTATTTCCAAAGTGTAGTAAATCTTTGTTTTCTCACAGCAGGGTGATCGCACTACAAGGCTGCAATTTTTATTTGCCCATCAAGTGGGCTTTTGGTGGAAATGACACACCACCAGCAGCATGTTGTCCACGAGAGGGGGTGGGATGGGGGGGCGAGCAGGAGAGGACAGGTTGTTCTTCTATTGGTATGTACTCAGGCTTTTTAGTGTTTGAAAGAATGTTGTTTCAAGTTCATATAAGAATGTAGCATTTTATTTCCAAAGTGTAGTAAATCTTTGTTTTCCCACAGCAGGGTGATCGCACTACAAGGGTGCAATTTTTATTTGCCCATCAAGTGGGCTTTTGGTGGAAATGACACTCCACCAGCAGCATGCTGTCGACGAGAGGGGGGTGGGATGCGGGGGCGAGCAGGAGAGGACAAGTTGTTCTTCTATTGGTATGTACTCAGGCTTTATAGTGTTTGAAAGAAAGTTGTTTCAAGTTCATATAAGAATATAGATTTTTATTTCCAAAGTGTAGTAAATCTTTGTTTTCTCACAGCAGGGTGATCGCACTACAAGGCTGCAATTTTTATTTGCCCATCAAGTGGGCTTTTGGTGGAAATGACACACCACCAGCAGCAAGTTGTCCACGAGAGGGTGGTGTGGAAGGGGGGGGGGGGGGCGAGCGTAAGAGGACAAGATGTTCTTCTATTGGTATGTAATAAAGATTTATAGTGTTTTAAAGAAAGTTCGTTCAAGTTCATATAATAATGTAGCATTTTATTTCCAAAGTGTAGTAAATTTTAGTTTTCTCACAGCAGGGTGCTCGCACTACAAGGCTGCAATTTTTATTTGCCCATCAAGTGGGCTTTTGATGGAAATGACACACCACCAGCAGCATGTTGTCAGCGAGAGGGGGGTGGTATGGGGGGGGCGAGCAGGAGAGGACAAGTTGTTCTTCTATTGGTATGTACTCAGGCTTTATAGTGTTTGAAAGAATGTTCTTTCAAGTTCAAATAAGTGTAGCAAATCTTTGTTTTCTCACAGCAGGGTGATCGCACTACAAGGCTGCAATTTTTATTTGCCCATCAAGTGGGCTTTTGGTGGAAATGACACACCACCAGCAGCATGTTGTCCAGGAGAGGGGGCTGGGATGGGGGGGCGAGCAGGAGAGGACAAGTTGTTCTTCTATTGGTATGTACTCAGGCTTTATAGTGTTTGAAAGAATGTTCTTTCAAGTTCATATAAGAATGTAGCATTTTATTTCCAAAGTGTAGTAAATCTTTGTTTTCTCACAGCAGGGTGCTCGCACCACAAGGCTGCAATTTTTATTTGCCCATCAAGTGGGCTTTTGGTGGAAATGACACACCACCAGCAGCATGTTGTCCACGAGAGGGGGGTGGGATGGGGGGGCGAGCAGGAGAGGACAAGTTGTTCTTCTATTGGTATGTATACAGGCTTTATAGTGTTTGAAAGAATGTTCTTTCAAGTTCATATAAGAATGTGGCATTTTATTTCCAAAGTGTAGTAAATCTTTGTTTTCTCACAGCAGGGTGATCGCACTACAAGGCTGCAATTTTTATTTGCCCATCAAGTGGGCTTTTGGTGGAAATGACACACCACCAGCAGCATGTTGTCCACGAGAGGGGGGTGGGATGGGGGGGCGAGCAGGAGAGGACAGGTTGTTCTTCTATTGGTATGTACTCAGGCTTTATAGTGTTTGAAAGAAAGTTGTTTCAAGTTCATATAAGAATATAGATTTTTATTTCCAAAGTGTAGTAAATCTTTGTTTTCTCACAGCAGGGTGATCGCACTACAAGGCTGCAATTTTTATTTGCCCATCAAGTGGGCTTTTGGTGGAAATGACACACCACCAGCAGCAAGTTGTCCACGAGAGGGCGGTGTGTAAGGGGGGGGGGGGGGGCGAGCGTAAGAGGACAAGATGTTCTTCTATTGGTATGTAATAAAGATTTATAGTGTTTTAAAGAAAGTTCGTTCAAGTTCATATAATAATGTAGCATTTTATTTCCAAAGTGTAGTAAATTTTTGTTTTCTCACAGCAGGGTGCTCGCACTACAAGGCTGCAATTTTTATTTGCCCATCAAGTGGGCTTTTGATGGAAATGACACACCACCAGCAGCATGTTGTCAGCGAGAGGGGGGTGGGATGGGGGGGGCGAGCAGGAGAGGACAAGTTGTTCTTCTATTGGTATGTACTCAGGCTTTATAGTGTTTGAAAGAATGTTCTTTCAAGTTCAAATAAGTGTAGCAAATCTTTGTTTTCTCACAGCAGGGTGATCGCACTACAAGGCTGCAATTTTTATTTGCCCATCAAGTGGGCTTTTGGTGGAAATGACACACCACCAGCAGCATGTTGTCCAGGAGAGGGGGGTGGGATGGGGGGGCGAGCAGGAGAGGACAAGTTGTTCTTCTATTGGTATGTACTCAGGCTTTATAGTGTTTGAAAGAATGTTCTTTCAAGTTCATATAAGAATGTAGCATTTTATTTCCAAAGTGTAGTAAATCTTTGTTTTCTCACAGCAGGGTGCTCGCACTACAAGGCTGCAATTTTTATTTGCCCATCAAGTGGGCTTTTGGTGGAAATGACACACCACCAGCAGCATGTTGTCCACGAGAGGGGGGTGGGATGGGGGGGCGAGCAGGAGAGGACAAGTTGTTCTTCTATTGGTATGTATACAGGCTTTATAGTATTTGAAAGAATGTTCTTTCAAGTTCATATAAGAATGTGGCATTTTATTTCCAAAGTGTAGTAAATCTTTGTTTTCTCACAGCAGGGTGATCGCACTACAAGGCTGCAATTTTTATTTGCCCATCAAGTGGGCTTTTGGTGGAAATGACACACCACCAGCAGCATGTTGTCCACGAGAGGGGGGTGGGATGGGGGGGCGAGCAGGAGAGGACAGGTTGTTCTTCTATTGGTATGTACTCAGGCTTTTTAGTGTTTGAAAGAATGTTGTTTCAAGTTCATATAAGAATGTAGCATTTTGTTTCCAAAGTGCAGTAAATCTTTGTTTTCCCACAGCAGGGTGATCGCACTACAAGGGTGCAATTTTTATTTGCCCATCAAGTGGGCTTTTGGTGGAAATGACACACCACCAGCAGCAAGTTGTCCACGAGAGTGTGGTGCGTAAGGGGGGGGGGGGGGCGAGCGTAAGAGGACAAGATGTTCTTCTATTGGTATGTAATAAAGATTTATAGTGTTTTAAAGAAAGTTCGTTCAAGTTCATATAATAATGTAGCATTTTATTTCCAAAGTGTAGTAAATTTTTGTTTTCTCACAGCAGGGTGCTCGCACTACAAGGCTGCAATTTTTATTTGCCCATCAAGTGGGCTTTTGATGGAAATGACACACCACCAGCAGCATGTTGTGAGCGAGAGGGGGGTGGGATGGGGGGGGGCGAGCAGGAGAGGACAAGTTGTTCTTCTATTGGTATGTACTCAGGCTTTATAGTGTTTGAAAGAATGTTCTTTCAAGTTCAAATAAGTGTAGCAAATCTTTGTTTTCTCACAGCAGGGTGATCGCACTACAAGGCTGCAATTTTTATTTGCCCATCAAGTGGGCTTTTGGTGGAAATGACACACCACCAGCAGCATGTTGTCCAGGAGAGGGGGGTGGGATGGGGGGGCGAGCAGGAGAGGACAAGTTGTTCTTCTATTGGTATGTACTCAGGCTTTATAGTGTTTGAAAGAATGTTCTTTCAAGTTCATATAAGAATGTAGCATTTTATTTCCAAAGTGTAGTAAATCTTTGTTTTCTCACAGCAGGGTGCTCGCACTACAAGGCTGCAATTTTTATTTGCCCATCAAGTGGGCTTTTGGTGGAAATGACACACCACCAGCAGCATGTTGTCCACGAGAGGGGGGTGGGATGGGGGGGCGAGCAGGAGAGGACAAGTTGTTCTTCTATTGGTATGTATACAGGCTTTATAGTGTTTGAAAGAATGTTCTTTCAAGTTCATATAAGAATGTGGCATTTTATTTCCAAAGTGTAGTAAATCTTTGTTTTCTCACAGCAGGGTGATCGCACTACAAGGCTGCAATTTTTATTTGCCCATCAAGTGGGCTTTTGGTGGAAATGACACACCACCAGCAGCATGTTGTCCACGAGAGGGGGGTGGGATGGGGGGGCGAGCAGGAGAGGACAGGTTGTTCTTCTATTGGTATGTACTCAGGCTTTTTAGTGTTTGAAAGAATGTTGTTTCAAGTTCATATAAGAATGTAGCATTTTATTTCCAAAGTGTAGTAAATCTTTGTTTTCCCACAGCAGGGTGATCGCACTACAAGGGTGCAATTTTTATTTGCCCATCAAGTGGGCTTTTGGTGGAAATGACACTCCACCAGCAGCATGCTGTCGACGAGAGGGGGGTGGCATGCGGGGGCGAGCAGGAGAGGACAAGTTGTTCTTCTATTGGTATGTACTCAGGCTTTATAGTGTTTGAAAGAAAGTTGTTTCAAGTTCATATAAGAATATAGATTTTTATTTCCAAAGTGTAGTAAATCTTTGTTTTCTCACAGCAGGGTGATCGCACTACAAGGCTGCAATTTTTATATGCCCATCAAGTGTTCTTTTGGTGGAAATGACACACCACCAGCAGCAAGTTGTCCACGAGAGGGTGGTGTGGAAGGGGGGGGGGGGCGAGCGTAAGAGGACAAGATGTTCTTCTATTGGTATGTAATAAAGATTTATAGTGTTTTAAAGAAAGTTCGTTCAAGTTCATATAATAATGTAGCATTTTATTTCCAACGTGTAGTAAATTTTTGTTTTCTCACAGCAGGGTGCTCGCACTACAAGGCTGCAATTTTTATTTGCCCATCAAGTGGGCTTTTGATGGAAATGACACACCACCAGCAGCATGTTGTCAGCGAGAGGGGGGTGGGATGGGGGGGGCGAGCAGGAGAGGATAAGTTGTTCTTCTATTGGTATGTACTCAGGCTTTATAGTGTTTGAAAGAATGTTCGTCCAAGTTCATATAAGAATGTACCATTTTATTTCCAAAGTGTAGTAAATCTTTGTTTTCTCACAGCAGAGAAATCGCACTACAAGGCTGCAATTTTTATTTGCCCATGAAGTGGCCTTTTGGTGGAAATGACACACCACCAGCAGCATGTTGTCCACGAAAGGGTGGTGTGGGGGGGGGGGGGGGGGGCGAGCGTAAGAGGACAAGTTGTTCTTCTATTGGTATGTACTAAGGCTTTATAGTGTTTTAAAGAATGTTCTTTCAAGTTCATAAAAGAATGTAGCATTTTATTTCCAGTGTGTAGTAAATCTTTGTTTTCTCACAGCAAGCTGATCGCACTACAAGGCTGCAATTTTTATTTGTCCATCAAGTGGGCTTTTAGTGGAAATGACACACCACCAGCTTCATGATGTCCACGAGAGGAGGGTGGGATGGGTGGGCGAGCAGGAGAGGACAAGTTGTTCTTCTATTGGTATGTACTCAGGCTTTATAGTGTTTGAAAGAATGTTCTTTCAAGTTCATATAAGAAAGTAGCATTTTATTTCCAAAGTGTAGTAAATCTTTGTTTTCTCACAGCAGGATGATCGCACTACAAGGCTGCAATTTTTATTTGCCCATCAAGTGGGCTTTTGTTTGAAATGACAAACCACCAGCAGCATGTTGCCCACGAGAGGGGGGTGGGATGGGGGGGAGAGCAGGAGAGGACAAGTTACTCTTCTATTGGTAAGTACTCAGGCATTATATTGTTTGAAAGAATGTTCTTTCAAGTTCATATAAGAATGTAGCATTTTATTTCCAAAGTGTAGTAAATCATTGTTTTCTCACAGCAGGGTGATCGCACTACAAGGCTGCAATTTTTATTTGCCCATCAAGTGGGCTTTTGGTAGAAATGACACACCACCAGCAGCATGTTGTCCACGAGAGGGGGGCGGGATGGGGGGGCGAGCTGGAGAGGACAAGTTGTTCTTCTATTGGTATGTACTCAGGCTTTATAGTGTTTGAAAGAATGTTCTTTCAAGTTCATATAAGAATGTAGCATTTTATTTCCAAAGTGTAGTAAAACTTTGTTTTATCACAGCAGGGTGATCGCACTACAAGGCTGCAATTTTTATTTGCCCATCAAGTGGGCTTTTGGTGGAAATGACACACCACCAGCAGCATGTTGTCCACGAGAGGGGGGTGGGATGGGGGGGCGAGCAGGAGAGGACAAGTTGTTCTTCTATTGGTATGTACACAGGCTTTATAGTGTTTTAAAGAATGTTCTTTCAAGTTCATATAAGAATGTGGCATTTTATTTCCAAAGTGTAGTAAATCTTTGTTTTCTCACAGCAGGGTGATTGCACTACAAGGATGCAATTTTTATTTGCCCATCAAGTAGGCTTTTGGTGGAAATGACACACCACCAGCAGCAAGTTGTCCACGAGAGGGGGGTGGGATGGGGGGGTCAGCAGGAGAGGACAAGTTGTTCTTCTATTGGTATGTACTCAGGCTTTATAGTGTTTCAAAGAATGTTCTTTCAAGTTCATATAAGGAAGTAGCATTTTATTTCCAAAGGGTAGTAAATCTTTGTTTTCTCACAGCAGGGTGATCGCACTACAAGGCTGCAATTTTTATTTGCCCATCAAGTGGGCTTTTGGTGGAAATGACACACCACCACCAGCATGTTGTCCACGAGAGGGGGGTGGGATGGGGGGGCGAGCAGGAGAGGACAAGTTGTTTTTCTATTGGTATGTACTCAGGTTTTATAGTGTTTGAAAGAATCTTCTTTCAAGTTCATATAAGAATGTAGCATTTTATTTACAAAGTGTAGTAAATCTTTGTTTTCTGACAGCAGGGTGATCACACTACAAGGCTGCAATTTTTATTTGCCCATCAAGTGGGCTTTTGGTGCAAATGACACACCACCAGCTGCATGTTGTCCACGAGATGGGGGTGGAATGGGGGGGCGAGCAGGAGAGGACAAGTTGTTCTTCTATTGGTATGTACTCAGGCTTTATAGTGTTTGAAAGAAAGTTCTTTCAAGTTCATATAACAATATAGCATTTTATTTCCAAAGTGTAGTAAATCTTTGTTTTCTCACAGCAGGGTGATCGCACTACAAGGCTGCAATTTTTATTTGCCCATCAAGTGGGCTTTTGGTGGAAATGACACACCACCAGCAGCATGTTGTAAACGAAAGGGTGGTGTGGAAGGGGGGGGGGGGGGGCGAGCGTAAGAGGACAAGTTGTTCTTTTATTGGTATGTACTAAGGCTTTATAGTGTTTTAAAGAATGTTCGTTCAAGTTCATATAAGAATGTAGCATTTTATTTCCAAAGTGTAGTAAATCTTTGTTTTCTCACAGCAGGGTGCTCGCACTACAAGGCTGCAATTTTTATTTGCCCATCAAGTGGGCTTTTGATGGAAATGACACACCACCAGCAGCATGTTGTCAGTGAGAGGGGGGTGGGATGGGGGGGCGAGCAGGAGAGGACAAGTTGTTCTTCTATTGGTATGAACTCAGGCTTTATAGTGTTTGCAAGAATGTTCGTCCAAGTTCATATAAGAATGTAGCATTTTATTTCCAAAGTGTAGTAAATCTTTGTTTTCTCACAGCAGGATGAACGCACTACAAGGCTGCAGCTTTTATTTGCCGAACAAGTGGGCTTTTGGTGGAAATGACACACCACCAGCAGCATGTTGTCCACGAGAGGGTGGTGTGGAGAGGGGGGGGGAGGTGGGGGCGAGCGTAAGAGGACAAGTTGTTCTTCTGTTGGTATGTACTAAGGCTTTATAGTGTTTTAAAGAATGTTCGTTCAAGTTCATATAAGAATGTAGCATTTTATTTCCAAAGTGTAGTAAATCTTTGTTTTCTCACAGCAGGTCGATCGCACTACAAGGCTGCAATTTTTATTTGCCCATGAAGTGGGCTTTTGGTGGAAATGACACACCACCAGCAGCATGTTGTTCACGAAAGAGTGGTTTGGGGAGGGGGGGGGGGGGGGGCAGCGTAAGAGGACAAGTTGTTCTTCTATTGGTATGTACTCAGGCTTTATAGTGTTTGAAAGAATGTTCTTTCAAGTTCATATAAGAATGTAGCATTTTATTTCCAAAATGTAGTAAACCTTTGTTTTCTCACAGCAGGGTGATCGCACTAGAAGGCTGCAATTTTTATTTGCCCATCAAGTGGGCTTTTGGTGGAAATGACGCACCACCAGCAGCATGTTGTCCACGAGAGGGGGTAGGATGGGGGGGCGAGCAGGTGAGGACATGTTGTTCTTCTATTGGTATGTACTCAGGTTTTATAGTGTATGAAAGAATGTTCTTTCAAGTTCATATAAGAATGTAACATTTTATTTCCAAAGTGTAGTAAATCTTTGTTTTCTCACAGCAGGGTGATCGCACTACAAGGTTGCAATTTTTATTTGCCCATCAAGTGGGCTTTTGGTGGAAATGACACACCAGCAGCAGCATGTTGTCCACGAGAGGGTGGTGTGGAAGGGGGGGGGGGGGCGAGCGTAAGAGGACAAGTTGTTCTTCTGTTGGTATGTACTAAGGCTTTATAGTGTTTGAAAAAATGTTCGTCCAAGTTCATATAAGAATGTACCATTTTATTTCCAAAGTGTAGTAAATCTTTGTTTTCTCACAGCAGGGTGATCGCAATAGAAGGCTGCAATTTTTTATTTGCCCATCAAGTGGGCTTTTGGTGGAAATGACACACCACCAGCAGCATGTTGTCCACGAGAGGGGGGTGGGGTGGGGGGGGGGGAGCAGGAGAGGACAAGTTGTTCTTCTATTGGTATGTACACAGGCTTTATAGTGTTTGAATGAGTGTTCTTTCAAGTTCATATAAGAATGTAGCATTTTATTTCCAAAGTGTAGTAAATCTTTGTTTTCTCACAGCAGGATGATCGCACTACAAGGCTGCAATTTTTATTTGCCCATCAAGTGGGCTTTTGGTGGAAATGGCAAACCACCAGCAGCATATTGTCCACGAGAGGGGGGTGGGATGGGGGGGAGAGCAGGAGAGGACAAGTTATTCTTCTATTGGTAAGTACTCAGGCTTTATATTGTTTGAAAGAATGTTCTTTCAAGTTCATATAAGAATGTAGCATTTTATTTCCAAAGTGTAGTAAATCTTTGTTTTATCATAGCAGGGTGATCGCACTACAAGGCTGCAATTTTTATTTGCCCATCAAGTGGGCTTTTGGTGGAAATGACACACCACCAGCAGCATGTTGTCCACGAGAGGGGAGTGGGATGGGGGGGCGAGCAGGAGAGGACAAGTTGTTCTTCTATTGGTATGTACTAAGGCTTTATAGTGTTTTAAAGAATGTTCCTTCAAGTTCATATAAGAATGTAGCATTTTATTTCCAAAGTGTAGTAAATCTTTGTTTTCTCACAGCAGGGTGCTTGCACTACAAGGCTGCAATTTTTATTTGCCCATCAAGTGGGCTTTTGATGGAAATGACACACCACCAGCAGCATGTTGTCAGTGAGAGGGGGGTGGGATGGGTGGGCGAGCAGGAGAGGACAAGTTGTTCTTCTATTGGTATGTACTCAGGCTTTATAGTGTTTGAAAGAATGTTCGTCCAAGTTCATATAAGAATGTAGCATTTTATTTCCAAAGTGTAGTAAATCTTTGTTTTCTCACAGCAGGGTGATCGCACTACATGGCTGCAATTTTTATTTGCCCATCAAGTGGGCTTTTGGTGGAAATGACACACCACCAGCAGCATGTTGTCCACGAGAGGGGGTTGGGGTGGGGGGCCAGCAGGAGAGGACAAGTTGTTCTTCAGTTGGTATGTACTCAGGCTTTATAATGTTTGAAAGAATGTTCTTTCAAGTTCATATAAGAATGTAGCATTTTATTTCCAAAGTGTAGTAAATCTTTGTTTTCTCACAGCAGGTCGATCGCACTACAAGGCTGCAATTTTTATTAGCCCATCAAGTGGGCTTTTGGTGGAAATGACACACCACCAGCAACATGTTGTCCACGAAAGAGTGGTTTGGGGAGGGGGGGGGGGGCCAGCGTAAGAGGACAAGTTGTTCTTCTATTGGTATGTACTAAGGCTTTATAGTGTTTTAAAGAATGTTCTTTCAAGTTCATATAAGAATGTAGCATTTTATTTCCAAAGTGTAGTAAATCTTTGTTTTCTCACAGCAGGGTGATCGCACCACAAGGCTGCAATTTTTATTTGCCCATCAAGTGGGCTTTTGGTGGAAATGACACACCACCAACAGCATGTTGTCCACGAGAGGGGGGTGGGATGGGGGGGCGAGCAGGAGAGGACAAGTTGTTCTTCTATTGGTATGTACTCAGGCTTTATAGTGTTTGAAGAATGTTCTTTCAAGTTCATATAAGAATGTAGCATTTTATTTCCAAAGTGTAGTAAATCTTTGTTTTCTCACAGCAGGGTGATCGCACTACAAGGGTGCAATTTTTATTTGCCCATCAAGTGGGCATTTGGTGGAAATGACACACCACCAGCACCATGTTGTCCATGAAAGGGGTGTCGGATGGGGGGCGAGCAGGAGATTACAAGTTGTTCTTCTATTGTTATGTACTCAGGCTTTATAGTGTTTGAAAGAATGTTCTTTCAAGTTCATATAAGAATGTACCATTTTATTTCCAAAGTGTAGTAAATCTTTGTTTTCTCACAGCAGGGTGATCGCACTACAAGGCTGCAATTTTTATTTGCCCATCAAGTGGGCTTTAGGTGGAAATGACACACCACAAGCAGCATGTTGTCCACGAGAGGGGGTGTGGAGAGGGGTGGGGGGGGGGGGGGGCCCGAGGGGACAAGTTGTTCTTCTATTGGTATGTACTAAGGCTTTATAGTGTTTGGAGAATGTTCTTTCAAGTTCATATAAGAATGTAGCATTTTATTTCCTAAGTGTAGTAAATCTTTGCTTTCTCACAGCAGGGTGATCGCACTACAAGGCTGCAATTTTTATTTGCCCATCAAGTGGGCTTTTGGTGGAAATGACACACCACCAGCAGCAAGTTGTCCACGAGAGGTGGGTGGGATGGGGGGGCGAGCAGGAGAGGACAAGTTGTTCTTCTATTGGTGTGTACTCAGGCTTTATAGTGTTTGAAAGAATGTTCTTTCAAGTTCATATAAGAATGTAGCATTTTATTTCCAAAGTGTAGTAAATCTTTGTTTTCTCACAGCAGTTTGATCGCACTACAAGGCTGCAATTTTTATTTGCCCATCAAGTTGGCTTTTGGTGGAAATGACACACCACCAGCAGCATGTTGTCCACGAGAGGGGGGTGGGATGGGAGGGCGAGCAGGAAAGGACAAGTTGTTCTTCTATTGGTATGTACTCAGGCTTTATAGTGTTTGAAAGAATGTTCTTTCAAGTTCATAAAAGAATGTAGCATTTTATTTCCAAAGTGTAGTAAATCTTTGTTTTCTCACAGCAGGGTGGTCGCACTACAAGACTGCAATTTTTATTTGCCCATCAAGTGGGCTTTTGGTGGAAATGACACACCACCAGCATCATGATGTCCACGTGAGGGGGGTGAGATGGGTGGGCGAGCAGGAGAGGACAAATTGTTCTTCTATTGGTATGTACTCAGGCTTTATAGTGTTTGAAAGAATGTTCTTTCAAGTTCATATAAGAATGTACCAGTCTATTTCCAAAGTGTAGTAAATCTTTGTTTTATCACAGCAGGGTGATCGCACTACAAGGCTGCAATTTTTATTTGCCCATCAAGTGGGCTTTTGGTGGAAATGACACTCCACCAGCAGCATGTTGTCAACGAGAGGGGGGTGGGATGGGGCGGTGGGCAGGATAGGACAAGTTGTTCTTCTATTGGTATGTACTCAGGCTTTATAGTGTTTTAAAGAATGTTCGTTCAAGTTCGTATAAGAATGTAGCATTTTATTTCCAAAGTGTAGTAAATCTTTGTTTCCTCACAGCAGGGTGATCGCACTACAAGGCTGCAATTTTTATTTGCCCATTAAGTGGGCTTTTAGAGGAAATGACACACCACCAGCAGCATGATGTCCACGAGAGTGAGGGTGTGGGGAAGGGGGGGGGGGGGGGCGGGGCGAGCGGAAGAGGACAAGTTGTTCATCTATTGGTATGTACTAAGACTTTATAGTGTTTTAAAGAATGTTGTTTCAAGTTCATATAAGAATGTAGCATTTTATTTCCAAAGTGTAGTAAGTCTTTGTTTTCTCAAAGCAGGGTGGTTGCACTAGAAGGCTGCAATTTTTATTTGCCCATCAAGTGGGCTTTTGGTGGAAATGACACACCACCAGCTCCATGTTGTCCACGAGAGGGGATGGGGGGGATTGAGGGGATGGGGGGCGAGCCGAAGGGGACAAGTTGTTGTTCTATTGGTATGTACTCAGGCTTTATAGTGTTTGAAAGAATGTTCTTTCAAGTTCATATAAGAATGTAGCATTTTATTTCCAAAGTGCAGTAAATCTTTGTTTTCTCATAGCAAGGTGATCGCACTACAAGGCTGCAATTTTTATTTGCCCATCAAGTGGGCTTTTGGTGGAAATGACACACCACCAGCAGCATGTTGTCCGCGAGAGGGGGTGGGATGGGGGGGCGAGCAAGGAGAGGACAAGTTGTTCTCCTATTGGTATCTACTCAGGCTTTATAGTGTTTGAAAGAATGTTCTTTCAAGTTCATATAAGAATGTAGCATTTTATTTCCAAAGTGTAGTAAATTTTTGTTTTCTCACAGCAGGGTGATCGCACTACAAGGCTGCTATTTTTATTTGCCCATCAAGTGGGCTTTTGGTGGAAATGACACACCACCAGCAGCATGTTGTCCACGAAAGGGTGGTGCGGGGAGGGGGGGGGGGGGGCGAGCGTAAGAGGACAAGTTGCTCTTCTATTGGTATGTACTAAGACTTTATAGTGTTTTAAAGAATGTTGTTTCAAGTTCATATAAGAATGTAGCATTTTATTTCCGAAGTGTAGTAAATCTTTGTTTTCTCACAGCAGGGTGATCGCACTACAAGGCTGCAATTTTTATTTGCCCATCAAGTGGGCTTTTGGTGGAAATGACACACCACCAGCAGCATGTTGTCCACGAGAGAGGGGTGGGATTGGGGGGCGAACAGGAGAGGACAAGTTGTTCTTCTATTGGTATGTACTCAAGTTCTATAGTGTTTGAAAGAATGTTCTTTCAAGTTCATATAAGGATGTAGCATTTTATTTACAAAGTGTAGTAAATCTTTGATTTCTCACAGCAGGGTGATCGCGCTACAAGGCTGCAATTTTTATTTGCCCATCAAGAGGGCTTTTGGTGGAAATGAGACACCACCAGCAGCATGTTGTCCACGAGAAGGGGGTGGGATAGGGGGCGAGCAGGATAGGACAAGTTGTTGTTCTATTGGTATGTACTCAGGCTTTATAGTGTTTGAAAGAATGTTCTTTCAAGTTCATATAAGAATGTAGCATTTTATTTCCAAAGTGTAGTAAATCTTTGTTTTCTCACAGCGGGGTGATCGCACTACAAGGCTGCAATTTTTATTTACCCATCAAGTGGGCTTTTGGTGGAAATGACACACCACCAGCAGCATGTTGTCCACGAGAGGGGGGTGGGATTGGGGGGCGAGCAGGAGAGAACAAGTTGTTCTTCTATTTGTATGTACTCAGGCTTTATAGTGTTTGAAAGAATGTTCTTTCAAGTTCATATAAGAATGTAGCATTTTATTTCCAAAGTGTAGTAAATCTTTGTTTTCTCACAGCAGGGTGGTCGCACTACAAGGCTGCAATTTTTATTTGCCCATCAAGTGGGCTTTTGGTGGAAATGACACACCACCAGCAGCATGTTGTCCACGAGAGGGGGGTGGGATGGGGGGGCGAGCAGGAGAGGACAAGTTGTTCTTCTATTGGTATGTACTCAGGCTTTATTGTGTTTGAAAGAATGTTCTTTCAAGTTCAAATAAGTGTAGCAAATCTTTGTTTTCTCACAGCAGGGTGATCGCACTACAAGGCTGCAATTTTTATTTGCCCATCAATTGGGCTTTTGGTGGAAATGACACACCACCAGCAGCATGTTGTCCAGGAGAGGGAGGTGGGATGGGGGGGTGAGCAGGAGAGGACAAGTTGTTCTTCTATTGGTATGTACTCAGGCTTTATAGTGTTTGAAAGAATGTTCTTTCAAGTTCATATAAGAATGTAGCATTTTATTTCCAAAGTGTAGTAAATCTTTGTTTTCTCACAGCAGGGTGCTCGCACTACAAGGCTGCAATTTTTATTTGCCCATCAAGTGGGCTTTTGGCGGAAATGACACACCACCAGCAGCATGTTGTCCACGAGAGGGGGGTGGGATGGGGGGGCGAGCAGGAGAGGACAAGTTGTTCTTCTATTGGTATGTATACAGGCTTTATAGTGTTTGAAAGAATGTTCTTTCAAGGTCATATAAGAATGTGGCATTTTATTTCCAAAGTGTAGTAAATCTTTGTTTTCTCACAGCAGGGTGATCGCACTACAAGGCTGCAATTTTTATTTGCCCATCAAGTGGGCTTTTGGTGGAAATGACACACCACCAGCAGCATGTTGTCCACGAGCGGGGGGTGGGATGGGGGGGGCGAGCAGGAGAGGACAGGTTGTTCTTCTATTGGTATGTACTCAGGCTTTTTAGTGTTTGAAAGAATGTTGTTTCAAGTTCATATAAGAATGTAGCATTTTATTTCCAAAGTGTAGTAAATCTTTGTTTTCCCACAGCAGGGTGATCGCACTACAAGGGTGCAATTTTTATTTGCCCATCAAGTGGGCTTTTGGTGGAAATGACACACCACCAGCAGCATGTTGTCGACGAGAGGGGGGTGGGATGCGGGGGCGAGCAGGAGAGGACAAGTTGTTCTTCTATTGGTATGTACTCAGGCTTTATAGTGTTTGAAAGAAAGTTGTTTCAAGTTCATATAAGAATATAGATTTTTATTTCCAAAGTGTAGTAAATCTTTGTTTTCTCACAGCAGGGTGATCGCACTACAAGGCTGCAATTTTTATTTGCCCATCAAGTGGGCTTTTGGTGGAAATGACACACCACCAGCAGCAAGTTGTCCACGAGAGGGTGGTGCGGAAGGGGGGGGGGGGGGGGCGAGCGTAAGAGGACAAGATGTTCTTCTATTGGTATGTAATAAAGCTTTATAGTGTTTTAAAGAAAGTTCGTTCAAGTTCATATAATAATGTAGCATTTTATTTCCAAAGTGTAGTAAATTTTTGTTTTCTCACAGCAGGGTGCTCGCACTACAAGGCTGCAATTTTTATTTGCCCATCAAGTGGGCTTTTGATGGAAATGACACACCACCAGCAGCATGTTGTCAGCGAGAGGGGGGTGGGATGGGGGGGGCGAGCAGGAGAGGATAAGTTGTTCTTCTATTGGTATGTACTGAGGCTTTATAGTGTTTGAAAGAATGTTCGTCCAAGTTCATATAAGAATGTACCATTTTATTTCCAAAGTGTAGTAAATCTTTGTTTTCCCACAGCAGGGTGTTCGCACTACAAGGGTGCAATTTTTATTTGCCCATCAAGTGGGCTTTTGGTGGAAATGACACACCACCAGCAGCATGTTGTCGACGAGAGGGGGGTGGGATGCGGGGGCGAGCAGGAGAGGACAAGTTGTTCTTCTATTGGTATGTACTCAGGCTTTATAGTGTTTGAAAGAAAGTTGTTTCAAGTTCATATAAGAATATAGATTTTTATTTCCAAAGTGTAGTAAATCTTTGTTTTCTCACAGCAGGGTGATCGCACTACAAGGCTGCAATTTTTATTTGCCCATCAAGTGGGCTTTTGGTGGAAATGACACACCACCAGCAGCAAGTTGTCCACGAGAGGGTGGTGTGGAAGGGGGGGGGGGGGGGCGAGCGTAAGAGGACAAGATGTTCTTCTATTGGTATGTAATAAAGCTTTATAGTGTTTTAAAGAAAGTTCGTTCAAGTTCATATAATAATGTAGCATTTTATTTCCAAAGTGTAGTAAATTTTTGTTTTCTCACAGCAGGGTGCTCGCACTTTAAGGCTGCAATTTTTATTTGCCCATCAAGTGGGCTTTTGATGGAAATGACACACCACCAGCAGCATGTTGTCAGCGAGAGGGGGGTGGGATGGGGGGGGCGAGCAGGAGAGGATAAGTTGTTCTTCTGTTGGTATGTACTCAGGCTTTATAGTGTTTGAAAGAATGTTCGTCCAAGTTCATATAAGAATGTACCATTTTATTTCCAAAGTGTAGTAAATCTTTGTTTTCTCACAGCAGGGTGATCGCACTACAAGGCTGGAATGTTTATTTGCCCATGAAGTGGGCTTTTGGTGGAAATGACACACCACCAGCAGCATGTTGTCCACGAAAGGATGGTGTGGGGGGGGGGGGGGGGGGCGAGCGTAAGAGGACAAGGTGTTCTTCTATTGGTATGTACTAAGGCCTAATAGTGTTTTAAAGAATGTTCTTTCAAGTTCATAAAAGAATGTAGCATTTTATTTCCAGTGTGTAGTAAATCTTTGTTTTCTCACAGCAAGCTGATCGCACTAGAAGGCTGCAATTTTTATTTGTCTATCAAGTGGGCTTTTGGTGGAAATGACACACCACCAGCTTCATGATGTCCACGAGAGGAGGGTGGGATGGGTGGGCGAGCAGGAGAGGACAAGTTGTTCTTCTATTGGTATGTACTCAGGCTTTATAGTGTTTGAAAGAATGTTCTTTCAAGTTCATATAAGAAACAAGCATTTTATTTCCAAAGTGTAGTAAATCTTTGTTTTCTCACAGCAGGATGATCGCACTACAAGGCTGCAATTTTTATTTGCCCATCAAGTGGGCTTTTGTTTGAAATGACAAACCACCAGCAGCATGTTGTCCACGAGAGGTGGGTGGGATGGGGGGGAGAGCAGGAGAGAACAAGTTACTCTTCTATTGGTAAGTACTCAGGCTTTATATTGTTTGAAAGAATGTTCTTTCAAGTTCATATAAGAATGTAGCATTTTATTTCCAAAGTGTAGTAAATCATTGTTTTCTCACAGCAGGGTGATCGCACTACAAGGCTGCAATTTTTATTTGCCCATCAAGTGGGCTTTTGGTAGAAATGACACACCACCAGCAGCATGTTGTCCACGAGAGGGGGGCGGGATGGGGGGGCGAGCAGGAGAGGACAAGTTGTTCTTCTATCGGTATGTACTCAGGCTTTATAGTGTTTGAAAGAATGTTCTTTCAAGTTCATATAAGAATGTAGCATTTTATTTCCAAAGTGTAGCTAAACTTTGTTTTATCACAGCAGGGTGATCGCACTACAAGGCTGCAATTTTTATTTGCCCATCAAGTGGGCTTTTGGTGGAAATGACACACCACCTGCAGCATGTTGTCCACGAGAGGGGGGTGGGATGGGGGGGCGAGCAGGAGAGGACAAGTTGTTCTTCTATTGGTATGTACACAGGCTTTATAGTGTTTTAAAGAATGTTCTTTCAAGTTCATATAAGAATGTGGCATTTTATTTCCAAAGTGTAGTAAATCTTTGTTTTCTCACAGCAGGGTGATTGCACTACAAGGATGCAATTTTTATTTGCCCATCAAGTAGGCTTTTGGTGGAAATGACACACCACCAGCAGCATGTTGTCCACGAGAGGGGGGTGGGATGGGGGGGCCAGCAGGAGAGGACAAGTTGTTCTTCTATTGGTATGTACTCAGGCTTTATAGTGTTTCAAAGAATGTTCAATCAAGTTCATATAAGAAAGTAGCATTTTATTTCCAAAGGGTAGTAAATCTTTGTTTTCTCACAGCAGGGTGATCGCACTACAAGGCTGCAATTTTTATTTGCCCATCAAGTGGGCTTTTGGTGGAAATGACACACCACCACCAGCATGTTGTCCACGAGAGGGGGGTGGGATGGGGGGGCGAGCAGGAGAGGACAAGTTGTTTTTCTATTGGTATGTACTCAGGTTTTATAGTGTTTGAAAGAATCTTCTTTCAAGTTCATATAAGAATGTAGCATTTTATTTACAAAGTGTAGTAAATCTTTGTTTTCTGACAGCAGGGTGATCACACTACAAGGCTGCAATTTTTAATTGCCCATCAAGTGGGTTTTGGTGCAAATGACACACCACCAGCAGCATGTTGTAAACGAAAGGGTGGTGTGGAAGGGGGGGGGGGGGGGCGAGCGTAAGAGGACAAGTTGTCCTTCTATTGGTATGTACTAAGGCTTTATAGTGTTTTAAAGAATGTTCGTTCAAGTTCATATAAGAATGTAGCATTTTATTTCCAAAGTGTAGTAAATCTTTGTTTTCTCACAGCAGGGTGCTCGCACTACAAGGCTGCAATTTTTATTTGCCCATCAAGTGGGCTTTTGATGGAAATGACACACCACCCGCAGCATGTTGTCAGTGAGAGGGGGGTGGGATGGGGGGGCGAGCAGGAGAGGACAAGTTGTTCTTCTATTGGTATGTACTCAGGCTTTATAGTGTTTGCAAGAATGTTCGTCCAAGTTCATATAAGAATGTAGCATTTTATTTCCAAAGTGTAGTAAATCTTTGTTTTCTCACAGCAGGATGAACGCACTACAAGGCTGCAGCTTTTATTTGCCCATCAAGTGGGCTTTTGGTGGAAATGACACACCACCAGCAGCATGTTGTCCATGAGAGGGTGGTGTGGAGAGGGGGGGGGGGAGGTGGGGGCGAGCGTAAGAGGACAAGTTGTTCTTCTGTTGGTATGTACTAAGGCTTTATAGTGTTTTAAAGAATGTTCGTTCAAGTTCATATAAGAATGTAGCATTTTATTTCCAAAGTGTAGTAAATCTTTGTTTTCTCACAGCAGGTCGATCGCACTACAAGGCTGCAATTTTTATTTGCCCATGAAGTGGGCTTTTGGTGGAAATGACACACCACCAGCAGCATGTTGTTCACGAAAGAGTGGTTTGGGGAGGGGGGGGGGGCAGCGTAAGAGGACAAGTTGTTCTTCTATTGGTATGTACTCAGGCTTTATAGTGTTTGAAAGAATGTTCTTTCAAGTTCATATAAGAATGTAGCATTTTATTTCCAAAATGTAGTAAACCTTTGTTTTCTCACAGCAGGGTGATCGCACTAGAAGGCTGCAATTTTTATTTGCCCATCAAGTGGGCTTTTGGTGGAAATGACACACCACCTGCAGCATGTTGTCCACGAGAGGGGGGTGGGATGGGGGGGCGAGCAGGAGAGGACAAGTTGTTCTTCTATTGGTATGTACACAGGCTTTATAGTGTTTTAAAGAATGTTCTTTCAAGTTCATATAAGAATGTGGCATTTTATTTCCAAAGTGTAGTAAATCTTTGTTTTCTCACAGCAGGGTGATTGCACTACAAGGATGCAATTTTTATTTGCCCATCAAGTAGGCTTTTGGTGGAAATGACACACCACCAGCAGCATGTTGTCCACGAGAGGGGGGTGGGATGGGGGGGCCAGCAGGAGAGGACAAGTTGTTCTTCTATTGGTATGTACTCAGGCTTTATAGTGTTTCAAAGAATGTTCAATCAAGTTCATATAAGAAAGTAGCATTTTATTTCCAAAGGGTAGTAAATCTTTGTTTTCTCACAGCAGGGTGATTGCACTACAAGGATGCAATTTTTATTTGCCCATCAAGTAGGCTTTTGGTGGAAATGACACACCACCAGCAGCATGTTGTAAACGAAAGGGTGGTGTGGAAGGGGGGGGGGGGGGTGGGGGGGGCGAGCGTAAGAGGACAAGTTGTCCTTCTATTGGTATGTACTAAGGCTTTATAGTGTTTTAAAGAATGTTCGTTCAAGTTCATATAAGAATGTAGCATTTTATTTCCAAAATGTAGTAAACCTTTGTTTTCTCACAGCAGGGTGATCGCACTAGAAGGCTGCAATTTTTATTTGCCCATCAAGTGGGCTTTTGGTGGAAATGACACACCACCTGCAGCATGTTGTCCACGAGAGGGGGGTGGGATGGGGGGGCGAGCAGGAGAGGACAAGTTGTTCTTCTATTGGTATGTACACAGGCTTTATAGTGTTTTAAAGAATGTTCTTTCAAGTTCATATAAGAATGTGGCATTTTATTTCCAAAGTGTAGTAAATCTTTGTTTTCTCACAGCAGGGTGATTGCACTACAAGGATGCAATTTTTATTTGCCCATCAAGTAGGCTTTTGGTGGAAATGACACACCACCAGCAGCATGTTGTAAACGAAAGGGTGGTGTGGAAGGGGGGGGGGGGGGTGGGGGGGGCGAGCGTAAGAGGACAAGTTGTCCTTCTATTGGTATGTACTAAGGCTTTATAGTGTTTTAAAGAATGTTCGTTCAAGTTCATATAAGAATGTAGCATTTTATTTCCAAAGTGTAGTAAATCTTTGTTTTCTCACAGCAGGGTGCTCGCACTACAAGGCTGCAATTTTTATTTGCCCATCAAGTGGGCTTTTGATGGAAATGACACACCACCCGCAGCATGTTGTCAGTGAGAGGGGGGTGGGATGGGGGGGCGAGCAGGAGAGGACAAGTTGTTCTTCTATTGGTATGTACTCAGGCTTTATAGTGTTTGCAAGAATGTTCGTCCAAGTTCATATAAGAATGTAGCATTTTATTTCCAAAGTGTAGTAAATCTTTGTTTTCTCACAGCAGGATGAACGCACTACAAGGCTGCAGCTTTTATTTGCCCATCAAGTGGGCTTTTGGTGGAAATGACACACCACCAGCAGCATGTTGTCCATGAGAGGGTGATGTGGAGAGGGGGGGGGGGGGAGGTGGGGGCGAGCGTAAGAGGACAAGTTGTTCTTCTGTTGGTATGTACTAAGGCTTTATAGTGTTTTAAAGAATGTTCGTTCAAGTTCATATAAGAATGTAGCATTTTATTTCCAAAGTGTAGTAAATCTTTGTTTTCTCACAGCAGGTCGATCGCACTACAAGGCTGCAATTTTTATTTGCCCATGAAGTGGGCTTTTGGTGGAAATGACACACCACCAGCAGCATGTTGTTCACGAAAGAGTGGTTTGGGGAGGGGGGGGGGGGGGGCAGCGTAAGAGGACAAGTTGTTCTTCTATTGGTATGTACTCAGGCTTTATAGTGTTTGAAAGAATGTTCTTTCAAGTTCATATAAGAATGTAGCATTTTATTTCCAAAATGTAGTAAACCTTTGTTTTCTCACAGCAGGGTGATCGCACTAGAAGGCTGCAATTTTTATTTGCCCATCAAGTGGGCTTTTGGTGGAAATGACACACCAGCAGCAGCATGTTGTCCACGAGAGGGTGGTGTGGAAGGGGGGGGGGGGGGGGCGAGCGTAAGAGGACAAGTTGTTCTTCTGTTGGTATGTACTCGGGCTTTATAGTGTTTGAATGAATGTTCTTTCAAGTTCAAATAAGAATGTAGCATTTTATTTCCAAAGTGTAGTAAATCTTTGTTTTCTCACAGCAGGGTGATCGCACTAGAAGGCTGCAATTTTTATTTGCCCATCAAGTGGGCTTTTGATGGATATGACACACCACCAGCAGCATGTTGTCAGCGAGAGGGGGGTGGGATGGGGGGGGCGAGCAGGAGAGGATAAGTTGTTCTTCTATTGGTATGTACTCAGGCTTTATAGTGTTTGAAAAAATGTTCGTCCAAGTTCATATAAGAATGTACCATTTTATTTCCAAAGTGTAGTAAATCTTTGTTTTCTCACAGCAGGGTGATCGCAATAGAAGGCTGCAATTTTTTATTTGCCCATCAAGTGGGCTTTTGGTGGAAATGACACACCACCAGCAGCATGTTGTCCACGAGAGGGGGGTGGGGTGTGGGTGGGAGCAGGAGGGGACAAGTTGTTCTTCTATTGGTATGTACTCAGGCTTTATAGTGTTTGAATGAATGTTCTTTCAAGTTCATATAAGAATGTAGCATTTTATTTCCAAAGTGTAGTAAATCTTTGTTTTCTCACAGCAGGATGATCGCACTACAAGGCTGCAATTTTTATTTGCCCATCAAGTGGGCTTTTGGTGGAAGTGACAAACCACCAGCAGCATATTGTCCACGAGAGGGGGGTGGGATGGGGGGGAGAGCAGGAGAGGACAAGTTATTCTTCTATTGGTAAGTACTCAGGCTTTATATTGTTTGAAAGAATGTTCTTTCAAGTTCATATAAGAATGTAGCATTTTATTTCCAAAGTGTAGTAAATCTTTGTTTTATCATAGCAGGGTGATCGCACTACAAGGCTGCAATTTTTGTTTGCCCATCAAGTGGGCTTTTGGTGGAAATGACACACCACCAGCAGCATGTTGTCCACGAGAGGGGAGTGGGATGGGGGGGCGAGCAGGAGAGGACAAGTTGTTCTTCTATTGGTATGTACTAAGGCTTTATAGTGTTTTAAAGAATGTTCGTTCAAGTTCATATAAGAATGTAGCATTTTATTTCCAAAGTGTAGTAAATCTTTGTTTTCTCACAGCAGGGTGCTTGCACTACAAGGCTGCAATTTTTATTTGCCCATCAAGTGGGCTTTTGATGGAAATGACACACCACCAGCAGCATGTTGTCAGTGAGAGGGGGGTGGGATGGGTGGGCGAGCAGGAGAGGACAAGTTGTTCTTCTATTGGTATGTACTCAGGCTTTATAGTGTTTGAAAGAATGTTCGTCCAAGTCATATAAGAATGTAGCATTTTATTTCCAAAGTGTAGTAAATCTTTGTTTTCTCACAGCAGGGTGCTTGCACTACAAGGCTGCAATTTTTATTTGCCCATCAAGTGGGCTTTTGATGGAAATGACACACCACCAGCAGCATGTTGTCAGTGAGAGGGGGGTGGGATGGGTGGGCGAGCAGGAGAGGACAAGTTGTTCTTCTATTGGTATGTACTCAGGCTTTATAGTGTTTGAAAGAATGTTCGTCCAAGTCATATAAGAATGTAGCATTTTATTTCCAAAGTGTAGTAAATCTTTGTTTTCTCACAGCAGGGTGATCGCACTACATGGATGCAATTTTTATTTGCCCATCAAGTGGGCTTTTGGTGGAAATGACACACCACCAGCAGCATGTTGTCCACGAAAGAGTGGTTTGGGGAGGGGGGGGGGGGCAGCGTAAGAGGACAAGTTGTTCTTCTATTGGTATGTACTAAGGCTTTATAGTGTTTTAAAGAATGTTCTTTCAAGTTCATATAAGAATGTAGCATTTTATTTCCAAAGTGTAGTAAATCTTTGTTTTCTCACATCAGGGTGATCGCACTACTAGGCTGCAATTTTTATTTGCCCATCAAGTGGCCTTTTGGTGGAAATGACACACCACCAGCAGCATGTTGTCCACAAGAGGGGGGTGGGATAGGGGGCGAGCAGGAGAGGACAAGTTATTCTTCTATTGGTATGTACACAGGCTTTATAGTGTTTGAAAGAATGTTCTTTCAAGTTCATATAAGAATGTAGCATTTTATTTCCAAAGTGTAGTAAATCTTTGTTTTCTCACAGCAGGGTGATCGCACTACAAGGCTGCAATTTTTATTTGCCCATCAAGTGGGTTTTGGTGGAAATGACACACCACCAGCAGCATGTTGTCCACGAGAGGGGAGTGGAATGGGGGGGCGAGCAGGACAGGACAAGTTGTTCTTCTATTGGTATGTACTCAGGCTTTATAGTGTTTAAAAGGATGTTCTTTCAAGTTCATATAAGAATGTAGCATTTTATTTACAAAGTGTAGTAAATCTTTGTTTTCTCACAGCAGGGTGATCGCACTACAAGGCTGCAATTTTTATTTGCCCATCAAGTGGGCTTTTGGTGGAAATGACACACCACCATCAGCATGTTGTCCACGAGAGGTGGGTGTGATGGGGGGGCGAGCAGGAGAGGACAAGTTGTTCTTCTATTGGTATGTACTCAGGCTTTATAGTGTTTGAAAGAATGTTCTTTCAAGTTCATATAAGAATGTAGCATTTTATTTCCAAAGTGTAGTAAATCTTTGTTTTCTCACAGCAGTTTGATCGCACTACAAGGCTGCAATTTTTATTTGCCCATCAAGTGGGCTTTTGGTGGAAATGACACACCACCAGCAGCATGTTGTCCACGAGAGGGGGGTGGGATGCGAGGGCGAGCAGGAAAGGACAAGTTGTTCTTCTATTGGTATGTACCCAGGCTTTATAGTGTTTGAAAGAATGTTCTTTCAAGTTCATAAAAGAATGTAGCATTTTATTTCCAAAGTGTAGTAAATCTTTGTTTTCTCACAGCAGGGTGATCGCACTACAAGACTGCAATTTTTATTTGCCCATGAAGTGGGCTTTTGGTGGAAATGACACACCACCAGCATCATGATGTCCACGTGAGGGGGGTGAGATGGGTGGGCGAGCAGGAGAGGACAAATTGTTCTTCTATTGGTATGTACTCAGGCTTTATAGTGTTTGAAACAATGTTCTTTCAAGTTCATATAAGAATGTAGCAGTTTATTTCCAAAGTGTAGTAAATCTTTGTTTTATCACAGCAGGGTGATCGCACTACAAGGCTGCA